>NC_068427.1:16416238-16716238 GCF_023373465.1 Oncorhynchus keta | reverse complement strand
CCACCCGCCAAGATCTTACTGAGTATTGTTGTTGTGAGTGTGGTTGAAATCCTGCTGTCTTTTTGTCTGAACACTGTCTACATGTTATTCAGGGAGAGCCAGAACATAATCAAATAGAGATGTTCTTCCTCATTTAGCCTGGGAGGAACTGTGTCTGTCTGCACCAGTTCCAGTGTGAATGTGTGTCCTATGTTATATAAACCATGGGCTGATCTGCTTCTACTTACACTACCGTTCAAAAGTTTGGGGTCACTTCGAAATGTCATTGTTTTTGAAAGAAAAGCACATTTTTTTGGTCGATTAAGCATTAAAATAACATCAAATTGATCAGACTTCGGGATGCTGTGGAATATAGAAATGCTGTGGAATATAATTGGAAATCAGTTGTAGACAGACGCGCGCACACGCACGCACGCACGCACGCACGCACGCACGCACGCACGCACGCACGCACGCACGCACGCACGCACACACACACACACACACACACACACACACACACACACACACACACACACACACACACACACAGAGAGAAATGTATTATACTATTGCCAGGCACACACACGCCACTCAAACCACCATGGCAGTACTTTGCTGTACTTACAGAATAAACTGTATCAACGTATGTAACAGCATGTTATATACAAATCACAAGTTGTATGCTATAATAAATAAAATATTGAAATACTCTACAAAGATACTATTTCGACACTGTGTATATTTCCATAGTTCACTTCCATAGTTCACACCCCTCCCCAAACCCTTTCATACTGTACAGTATAAACCCTGTCCAGACCCTTTCATTCTGTACACTATAAACCCTCCCCAAACCCTTTCATACTGTACAGTATAAACCCTCCCCAAACCCTTTCATACTGTACAGTATAAACCCTCCCCAAACCCTTTCATACTGTACAGTATAAACCCTCCCCAAACCCTTTCATACGGTACACTATAAACCCTCCCCAAACCCTTTCATACTGTACAGTATAAACCCTGTCCAGACCCTTTCATACTGTACAGTATAAACCCTGTCCAGACCCTTTCATACTGTACAGTATAAACCCTCCCCAGACCCTTTGATACTGTACAGTATAAACCCTGTCCAGACCCTTTGATACTGTACAGCATAAACCCTGTCCAGACCCTTTGATACTGTACAGTATAAACCCTGTCCAGACCCTTTCATACTGTACAGTATAAACCCTGTCCAGACCCTTTCATACTGTACAGTATAAACCCTCCCCAGACCCTTTGATACTGTACAGTATAAACCCTGTCCAGACCCTTTCATACTGTACAGTATAAACCCTGTCCAGACCCTTTGATACTGTACAGTATAAACCCTGTCCAGACCCTTTGATACTGTACAGTATAAACCCTCCCCAGACCCTTTGATACTGTACAGTATAAACCCTGTCCAGACCCTTTCATACTGTACAGTATAAACCCTGTCCATACTGTACAGTATAAACCCTGTTCTTTGATACTGTACAGTATAAACCCTCCCCCCTTTTCCCAGACCCCCTTTCATACTGTACAGTATAAACCCTTCCAGACCCTTTCATACTGTACGGTATAAACCCTTCCAGACCCTTTCATACTGTACAGTATAAACCCTTCCCTCACCCTTTGATACTGTACAGTACAAACCCTGTCCAGACCCTTTCATACTGTACGGTATAAACCCTGTCCAGACCCTTTCATACTGTACAGTATAAACCCTTCCCAGACCCTTTAATACTGTACGGTATAAACCCTGCCCAGACCCTTTCATACTGTACAGTATAAACCCTGTCCAGACCCTTTCGCCCCCCAATGCTCATGTTAAGTCTTACACAAACCCAATTACCCCTTGGCCACAGGGTTGCCTTTGAATTCTACGGTACATTATTGTAGTGTTGCATTCATGCACAAGCTTTAAAGCAAGATAACAAAACAAATTATTGTATTTTTCCAGTTCTCTTCCTCCTTTTTTCTCTTCCTCACCATTCCTTCTTTCTCTCTCTCTTTTCACAAGCCAGCTGGATCCTCTACCATGCCATCTCCGCCATACTTGTCCCCAAGAGGCCCCCATTTCTAAAACAGACCTCCTCCCTTGTACTCTAATGAATATTTAGGGTAATCAAATGTTGTCCAGTCCAGTGAGTTATGTATGTGGAAACTGGATAGGTAAAATGGGCTTGACCTAGGCAAACTGATTTCATGAATGTCATTATCTAAAGTTTTAATGGTGAAGGCCTAGAAGAAAATGGAGTAAAACAACAGAATGTACTCAAGTGCTGTAAGCCTTCATGTCTAGTTGTCTAAATATTCAACATACAGTAGCTTTGTTTTTAAGTAGGCTTTGGCTTCGTGCTTCAAGAGAGTAAATATGCTTTAAGCCAAACAACCACTGGTTCTGAATTGCAATCTCATTACAGTATACTCACAACTTATATTTTAGACAGAGTACTTTAATGTTTTTTTTGTTATTTTTTTAAACTCAGAGGCATGGGGGAATCATGCATTAAACATGCCATTCCGTACTTCCGCCCAAGTGCTTATTTTGTATATGACTTTTCATAAACCAAATGTTAGAGCTTTTACCATAAAGACATGCTGGCTGGCTCCAGCCAGTTTTGCATATACCCGTCAATAAGTTCAAATCTGTTTGGGGCATTTTGCAAAAATGTATATTTTTATGTTGAACAGAGTTTTTAAGCTTTGAGGAGTGTTTATGTGTAAGTGATAAATATTTACATTTACATTTAAGTCATTTAGCAGACGCTCTTATCCAGAGCGACTTACAAATTGGTGCATACACCTTATGACATCCAGTAACTCAGTGTACCAGTAACTCAATATCTGAGGCTGTAGAAACCTGGTGAAACTTCGACTGCAAAAAAAAGTGTATTTTACCACCTTCATAATACAGCAATGGACAGACACCGTAGCGCTCGCTTTTTATATCCTCCTCACCTGGGTTACATAGCTGGGCTTGTGAACCCCTCCAGAAGAGTAACAATTGCTGGTCCTGTCCTTCTTAACCCTCATACTGTGGTAAAACAAGACTTACACCCATATACAGATGTAGGTTTTTCATTTGATTACCCCCTGTTGTAGGGAGAACTTTCCTGCAATGCAGGACATTCAAAGCCTGTAATGTATTTGATGTTTAAAAGGTCTTTTGAAGTTTGTCATTCCCACTTTGACATTTCAGACTTGATCTTCCCTCGAGAAAATGGTGTCAACCCGTACAAAAATGTCCATGAATTATAATCCACACTTCCTGTTGTTGCAAGATTATTGCACCAACAACATCCTACATATGTCGTTATCGAATTTTAAAAAACGATCAAAAGGGGATATTATTTGTGTTTCAGTATCCTTCACATAATGATTTAAAAAAATGTAAACAAAGCTTTCCCTCACACAAAACATGAATACAGGTTAGCCATGTGTTTCAGAGCATTCGCACAAGAAAGGTACCATTGCTGCGGTGAGAGAGAAAACAAGCTCTTCTGTGTGACAGCTGAGACGACAGGGTGTCGGTAGGCATGAGGCGGAGACAAATATAAGAGAGATCTGCATTCTCCTGGATCTCTGAAACACATACAGTCTATTTATTACATTCTAAAACTATCCATTTGCCATCATAAGATAGCGACAGGGTGGACAGCTAGCCTGCAATGCAGGCTGGCAGTAGAGGAAGCCTGTGTAGCACTACAGTAAGAACACAATCATAGGCTCCATTATTAACAGTGACAGCGGTGCACTGACGTTAATGCCCCAACAGCAGCAACATCATAAACATTCACTGCCATGGGAAAGACAACAGTGTGGAGAAACAGTGACATCATTTAAAGTAACAGGCCTGTCCTCCTTCATCCAAATAAGTCATTTGTGTTCCCGAAAACAATGTTCCCCAAAACACACAGCAATGTTTTGTTTATGGTTATATTCAGAATAAAATAGATACAGATCTAGATATTCAGTGATTTGGTAAATCAACTAACTTGCACAAAAAAATACTTGAGATAATCTTTAGTCATCCCTTGTAGAAGTCATTGCCATTTATTTAATCATTTGCTTTTCATTTGCCATTCAACAGGTATGGACATATTTCTGTGAATCATCCTAAACTCAGCAAAAAAAAGAAACATCCCTTTTTCAGGACCCTGTCTTTCAAAGATAATTCGTAAGAATCCAAATAACTTCACAGATCTTCATTGGTAAGGGTTTAAACACAGTTTGTTCAACGAACCACTAAGAATTAATGAACATGCACCTGTGGAACAGTCATTAAGACACTAACAGCTTTCAGACGGTAGGCAATTAAGGTCACAGTTATGAAAACCTGGACACTAAAGAGGCCTTTCTACTGTGGGACAGGTACAGGATGGCAACAACAACTGCCTGAGTTACACCAGGAACGCACAATCCCTCCATCAGTGCTCAGACTGTCCGCAATAGCCTGAGAGAGGCTGGACTGGGGGCTTGTAGGCCTGATGTAAGGCAGGTCCTCACCAGACATCACTGGCCACAACGTCGCCTATGGGCACAAACCCACCGTTGCTGGACCAGTCAGGACAAGTCACATTTTTTTTTCGCACCAGGGTGATGGTCGGATTCGCGTTTATCGTCGAAGGAATGAGCGTTACACCGAGGCCTGTACTCTGGAGCGGGATCGATTTGGAGGTGGAAGGTCCGTCATGGTCTGGGGCGGTGTCTCACAGCATCATCGGACTGAGCTTGTTGTCATTACAGGCAATCTCAACGCTGTGCGTTACAGGGAAGACATCCTCCTCCCTCATGTGGTACCCTTCCTGCAGGCTCATCCTGACATGTCCCTCCAGCATGACAATGCCACCAGCCCTACTGCTCGTTCTGTGCATGATTTCCTGCAAGACAGGAATGTCAGTGTTTTGCATTGGCCAGCGAAGAGCCCTGATCTCAATCCTATTGAGCACATCTGGGACCTGTTGGATCGGAGGGTGAGGGCTAGGGCCATTCCCCCCAGAAATGTCCAGGAACTTGCAGGTGCCTTGGTGGAAGAGTGGGGTAACATCTCACAGCAAGAACTGGCATATCTGGTGCAGTCCATGAGGAGGAGATGCACTGCAGTACTTAATGCAGCTGGTGGCAACACCAGATACTGACTGTTAAATTTGCTTTTGACCCCCCTTTGTTCATGGAGACATTATTCCATTTCTGTTAGTCACATGTCTGTGGAACTTGTTCAGTTTATGTCTCAGTTCTTGAATCTTGTTATGTTCATGCAAATATTTACACATGTTAAGTCTGCTGAAAATAAACGCAGTTGACAGTGAGAGGACGTTTCTTTTTCTGCTGAGTTTATAAGTCTTTCATTGAGACACTTGGCATCACAAGTGTTTGTTTATCAGGAAAATGGGACATTTAATGTGATATGAGGTTCGATGATAAACTGATGTCACAGCCATAGACAAGCAGTGTTGCAGATTGAACCAGATTCAACAGAGTTAAAAGGTGACAGTCTGTCTGGGAGACCTTTCATCTTGCTCAGAATCTTTACAATATACAGACAGACATACATATTCCAGTCACCTTTCCTGCATGTATGTTATGCTGTATAGCCTAGTTAAAACTGCATGGCACTGTAGTTGAGTTTTGTAAATGACATATATGCAAGTAATGTGGTGACATGATCAAGCTGCAACCTAATCAGATGCAACAGCATTGACAATATAGATTGACAACTCACCCCTGGGGGCTGAACACACTTCATATCATATTGAATTGTTGTCTGCTAGATGCTGACAACAGTATATGTAAATAGTAGGCTTAAAATAACACAACATGGCAAGCTTTCTGCCTCATAGCACACAACTGAAGTCATTGCAATCATTAACAAATGTTTCCTCAGTTCAATCTGCTGACTAAACACAAGAACCTCTAGCTAAATATACACTTATACAGTATTCACTCATGTCTAATTAGTATCATCATATCTCTTTGTCATTATTTTACATTTGATTCATTACAAAATACAGCTTCATAAACACTCCTGTATAAATATCTAATATTCCATTGAAAAAAGACAACTATATGATTCATCCAATTAAACATCAACCAAAATATGATTTTCAGTTGAGTGTCGCTGACACACACTTAATCATGGGTGTGTGCGTATGCTATAAACCCCACCATAAACACTCCAGTACATATGCAACAGAGTCAGTGTAATGCAAGATTAAAACCTGACCATATATTCACATTCTGAACAAAGCACCTCATTAAGTTTAGACACATGGACCACATCACTTCAACCACATCACTCCCCGTTATCTCTCACTGTCTCACTCTCTCTCTCTCTCTCTCGCTCTCTCTCTCTCATGTGAATTGCATGCGACAGCACTCGGGACTGTCATTATAATAATCCTTGAACAGTATGTGCCGTTTCTACAACCATTACACCAGATTCCATTCTAAATGGTGCTTGTTAAATCCCACGTTTCTCTGTCGATCATGTGGGTAAAGTATACACCGCCACCTATTACACAAGTGGCATCGAAGCAGACAGGCAAATTCAACAGCATCCATCCGACTCACCCTGACAGCTTTGCCATCTTCACAAAGCTAAACACATCCATGTGCGCAGCAGACTATGGTCAGTCCGTCCAAGACTACAAATCGACCATCTACTTCACGTTGCTGGCTCCATTGTGCCACTGTCTTTAGCACTGGGAATAAATAATGCAGGGAGAAAATAGCTGGAGCTTCCACAAGTCAGGTGGAGAGATTAGTTCTCTTGTCAGGGCTTCTGCATGGCTGAGTGATTGGTGTGTCCTCGCCTCAGCAGCACAAATCCACCGCCCCTGGAAAAGAATCTGGCAGTGGAGCTTCACCCGGCTACATCCTTCAAAGCATGCCTCCGTTCAGCTGCGTTAAGCCACCTTCATTTAATTTCCATCACAGTGGAATGATGTGCAGGGGCCGTGCAGTAAAAACAGCTTTGAAGGGACACAGCGAGAGGGAGAGGGAGAGCGATGGGAGACACAGAGAGAGAGAGAGAGAGAGAGAGAGAGCGATGGGAGACACAGAGAGAGAGAGAGAGAGAGAGAGAGAGAGAGAGAGAGAGAGAGAGAGAGAGAGAGAGAGAGAGAGAGAGGGGCTGAGTGAGAGGGGGAGAGAGAGAGTGCAAGAGAGAGGGAGAGAGAGAGAGGGAAAAAGAGAGGGTGGGATGTAGGGGGGACGCTCGGGTTGTAGGGCACACAAATCACTGCTGATGGATTGAGCCTGTTCCTTGAATTCCTCCTCTCCTCTGCAAAGGGCAGTCTCATCAATTCCCACCATCATGTGTTGTGTTTTGAGAATGAAAGTATGGAGGAAGGAGGAGAGATCACAGCAGCAGCGTGGGTGTTGCTCAGCAGGGAAAGAGGAGGTGTGGCAGGGTGATGAGGGGAAGGGGGGAAGGTGAGAGAGAAAGAGAGAGAGAAGAGAGAGAGAGAGAGAGAGAGAGAGAGAGAGAGAGAGAGAGAGAGAGAGAGAGAGAGAGAGAGAGAGAGAGAGAAAGATGATCTGTACAATACATGAACACCATGGCCATAGAGGAGCAGAAGGACAAGCTGCAGGCAGAGATGGGGAAAGGACCCTGTCATTTTACTTCAGTGGTTGTATAGCTATGGTCTCCACCATTCACCCTCGACACCAGCTCACATAACCACATCTCCAAACAACTTGACATGGCCATTTGAGAGGACACACATTGATTTCATTATTTCAGTCAAAACATCTAGGACATTATTCCTTTATTGTAAATCCCACTGGAATCGTATTTTTTCTGTCCAGACCGCAGAGCTGTAACGCTTGTTAAATGGCGATATGCGGGGCAGCTAACCTATTCAAATCAAATCAAATTTTCATTGGTCACATGCGCCGAATACAAAAGGTGTAGACTTAACTGTGAAATGCTTAAATGTAACAATTTAAATTTTAAAAAGAACCTTGAAATAGTATCAATAAAATAACAGTAACGAGGCTATATACAATGAATACCAGTACCGAGTGGTACGAGGTAGTTGAGGTAATCAGGATAGGCTAGGCAATCAGGATAGATACTAAACAGAATAACATCAGTGTGTGTGAAGAGTGTTAAAGAGTGATAAAGTTTTTCTGTGTGCGTGTGTATGTGTGTGTGTTTAGTGTGTGTGAGCGTTATTATAGTGTGTGTGTGTCAGTGAAGTGTGTGTGTGTGTGTGTCAGTGTAGTATGTGTGAGAGTAAATAGGGGTAGAAGCTGTTCAGTGTCTTGGCAATCCGGCACCACTTGCATTGCGGTAGCAGAGAGAACAGTCTATGACTTTGGTGGCTGGAGTCTTTGACACGTTTTAGGGCCTTCCTCTGACACCACCTGCTATAGAGTTCCTGGATGGCAGGGAGTTCGGCCCCATTAATGCACTGGGCCATACGCACTACTATTATTCCTTTATTGTAGTGCTTTGCAGTCTGATGCCGAGCAGTTGCCATACCAAGTGGTGATGCAGTCAATCAAAATGCTCCCAATGGTGCAGTGGTATAACTTTTTGAGGATCTGAGGGCCCATGCTAAAAATGTTGAGCCTCCTTTGGGGGAAGAGGCAAGGTCATGCCCTGGGGTCATGCCCTGGGGCCCAGCTGGGGTCTTTCCTCTTCATCCAGAGCCACTGACTGCTGCCTTCTGCCACCTCTGATACAGCTTTGATTGCCGAACGCTGGCTCTGGCCCTTAATTCCCAGGTCTCTAAGCAGTCTGGTTGTAGATGTCGCCACAAAACCTCTGCAGCCCACCTCCACTGGTCGGACTTCTGTGTTCCAGCCATGATGCCGTGCTTCGGCAGCTAGATCAGCATAGCGCATATGTTTTCGCTCATAAGCCTCATCTACTGAGTTTTCCCAGGGTACTGTGAGCTCAATGATGAAGACCTTATTGAGTGAACGGGACCAGAGCACCATGTCAGGTCTTAGGGTGGTAGTTGCGATCTCCGGAGGAAACACAAGTTGCCGGCCAATGTCAGCTAGCATTTTCCAGTCGCGGGCCAAGCGCAGCTGGTCTCGCTCTAATGGTGTAGAGCCGCTCTTCGGTGGTTTAGCCCCTTCGTGGACAAAGTTTGTCCGTAAGGAGTGTGATGCTGCTGTGGGTGGTAGGGAGTTGGTGGCAGCTCGCTTGTCCTCCAGGGCGGACGCAAGGTTTTTAAGGACTTGGATGTGACGCCAAGTGTAGCGTCCTTTGGTGAGGCTTGTTTTACAGCCTGTGAGAATGTGCCTGAGGTTGGCTGGCATGGAACAGAGGGCACAGTCCGGATCTTCACCATACCATTGGTGAAGATTAACTGGTGTTGGAAGGACGTCATATGTTGCTCTGATGGAAAAGCTCAACCGCCTGCTTCCATGGCCCACAGATCCTTCCAGCTCATCTTCCTCTTCTCCACACTGTCCCATCGAGTCCACTGTCCCTGTTTTGCAAGAGAGACTGCCTTGGCTCACCTTGCAGCCTCCTCCTGATGGCGTACTTCCTGCACTACCATCTTTCCCCGCTCTGGTGCAGTGGCCTTACTCCAAGCAGCACGGCTAGTTAGCCCAAGGCCTCCTCTCCCTTGCTGAACATGACCCACAATGTCAGCATGTCTGAGGGCTGCTGTTGCCTCCTGGACTGCTTTTTCTGGCCTCCATTTGCGCCCAGTTGCCAAGGTCGGCGCGTTGTTGCTCACCACTGGGTCTCGAGATTCATTCAGTGTCATTTGGAGCCTGGTTTTGCACACTTGAATTCCTCTGTTAGACTGGTGAGGGGCAGCTTGAGGATACCATCTCCATAGAGGCCTATGGTGGTAAGGCATCGTGGAACTCCAAGCCACTTCTTTAAGTAGCCTGTGACTCCTCTTTCCATCTTCTCCACTGTTGAGATTGGAACCTCATACAGTGCTAAGGGCCACAACACCCGGGGTAGGAAACCAAACTGCAGACACCAGGCCTTTAACTTTCCAGGTAGCTGGGTGTTGTCGATGGACTGTAGGCTACTACTGATGTCTTTGCGCAGCTGTTGCACCTGGTCTTTGTCCTTCAGGCTTGCATCATACCACCTTCCAAGGCTTTTTTTCAGACACTGTTGGGATTTGGTCATCTCCGATGAAGAATTTCAGGTCAGAGAGTACTCCCTTCACAATCGAGAAAACGGGCCCAGCTGATGTTCTCCTCAAGTTTTCTAAGCAGTCTCCTGGTGCATGGGACAGTGGTGGTCAATGTTTAATGTCGTCCATGTAGGCTCTGAGTGGACAGGGAGGCAGAAACCAGAGTCGACTCGCTGTCCACCAGCAACCCATTTTGAGGATCTGATGATAACCTCCATTGCCATTGTGAATGCCAACGGAGAAATGGTACATCCCGCCATTATACCTACATTCAGGCACTGCCATGAGGTGGTGAACTCTGAGGTGGTGAAGCAGAACTGCAGATCCTGGAAGTACGACTTCACCAGGTTTGTGATGGTGTCCGGTATGTGGAAAAATCTTAAGGCAGACCACAGGAGTTCATGGGGCACAGAGCCAAATGCATTGGCGAGGTCGAGGAAGACTACATGGAGGTCCCTTTTCTCCACCTTGGCCATTTGGATCTGATGCCAGATCATGCTGGAATGTTCCAAGCAGCCAGAGAACCCTGATATTCCTGCCTTCTGTACAGATGTATCGACATACGCATTCCTTTGTAGGTACTCTGCCATCCTCTGGGCAATGACCCTAAAGAAGATTTTTCCCTCGACATTCAGTAAGGAGATTGGCGGAATTGGCTGATGTTCACTGCATCCTTCTCCTTAGGGATCAGGACCCCGCCTGCCCTACGCCACACTTTGGGTATTATCTTCTTCTGCCAAGCTGTTCTCATAAGCCTCCAGAGGAACCTCAGGACGTCTGGTGTGTTCTTATACACTTTGTACGGGACTCCATTTGGCCGGGCTGATGCTGTTCTTGCCCGTCGAACTGTGTCTTCCACCTCTTTCCATGTCGGAGGGCTGGTCTCAATATGATGTTCTGGGGTTCAATGGGTGGGATATCTGATGGGATGGCCAGATGTTCATGTCGCTTTGAGTCAACATTTAAAGTTCCACTTTTTTCTTTTGTGAAGAGACTTTTAAGGAACTTGAAGGGATCTTTATAGAATCGAGTTCTAGTTTGTTATTTTTTCCTTCTGCATTTCCGTAGGTTCTCTGCTCTACGGAGGGATGCCAACCGGGATTTGATGTCAGCCTGAAGTGCCTCTATGCCCTCCTTTTCCATTTCCGAGGCCTTCTTCCACTGTTTCAGCTGCCGCCTTTCTTGAACAGGCGCTTGATTTCTTTGCCTCCTGAAACTGGTGGGGTTGGAACCTTTCTCCCGCCTTTTGCCTCTTCCACTCCAAATCTTTCTGTCCCGTACTCATAGATGATGTCCCCATCCTCTCCAACTTATTCTCCACTGTGAGTTTCTCGAGGGTCAAGGAGGTCAGTATTCACTGCTTGTCACTGGCGCCAGGTCACTTCACATACGGTCTGTGCCCTGGTAGTCTCTCGACTGCAGGTCTGGGAGGCTGGGTAGTTCCACTCCTGTTGTTGGTTCCACCTCAGTTGCTACTTCGGTGCTTGAGTTTACGTCCTCCATGACAACTGATGCACTGCAAACTATGGTTTGCGTCCAGTTGCTGTGCTTCAACTGATTTGATCGCTTTCGCAAAAGTAATCAATAGTTCTCTGTCTCTCTTTACCCAAACACCCCTTCTTCCCCTGGTGGATCCTCAACCCATGGTGTGATGTAACTTTTCCAACCACAGACACATACCTGCATCTGTTTGTGGCCCACTGCTGCAGCAGAACTTGTGACAGTTGCTGTGGTGTTCTCTTGTGCTGTGCTCTCAATTATCGTTTCCAGTCCAGTCGTTACCATGTTGTCAATGAGTCATTTGGCTCTCGCATAATAAGTATTTGGTCAATAACAAAAGTTTATCTCAATACTTTGTTATATACCCTTTGTTGGCAATGACAGAGGTCAAATGTTTTGACAAGGTTTTCACACACTGTTGCTGGTTTTTTTCAAATGTCTTCACAAGGTTTTCACACACTGTTGCTGGTATTTTCCTTCATGCAGAGGTCCTCTAGAGCAGTGATGTTTTGGGGCTGCTGCTGGGCAACAAGGACTTTCAACTCCCTCCAAAGATTTTCTATGGGGTTGAGATCTGGAGACGGGCTAGACCACTCCAGGACCTTGAAATGCTTCTTACGAAGCCACTCCTTCGTTGCCCGGGCGGTGTGTTTGGGATCATTGTCATGCTGAAAGACCCAGCGACGTTTCATCTTCAATGCCCTTGCTGATGGAAGGAGGTTTTCACTCAAAACCTCACGATACATGGTCCCATTCATTCTTTCCTTTACACGGATCAGTCGTCCTGGTCCCTTTACAGAAAAACAGCCCCAAAGCATGATGTTTCCACCCCCATGCTTCACAGTAGTTATGGTGTTCTTTGGATGCAACTCAGCATTCTTTGTCCTCCAAACACGATGAGTTTTTACCAAAAAGTTATATTTTGGTTTCATCTGACCATATGACATTCTCCCAATCTTCTTCTGGATCATCCAAATGCTCTCTAGCAAACTTCAGATGGGCCTGGACATGTACTGGCACTGCAGGATTTGAGTCCCTGGCGGCGTAGTGTGTTACTGATGGTAGGCTTTGTTACTTTGGTCCCAGCTCTCTACAGGTCATTCACTAGGTCCCCCCGTGTGGTTCTGGGATTTTTGCTCACCGTTCTTGTGATCATTTTGACCCCACGGGGTGAGATCTTGCGTGGAGCCCCAGATCGAGGGAGATTATCAGTGGTCTTGTATGTCTTCCATTTCCTAATAATTGCTCCCACAGTTGATTTCTTCAAACCAAGCTGCTTACCTATTGCAGATTCAGTCTTCCCAGCCTGGTGCAGGTCTACAATTTTGTTTCTGGTGTCCTTTGACAGCTCTTTGGTCTTGGCCATAGTGGAGTTTGGAGTGTGACTGTTTGAGGTTGTGGACAGGTGTCTTTTATACCGATAACAAGTTCAAACAGGTGCCATTAATACAGGTAACAAGTGGAGGACAGAGGAGCTTCTTAATAAAGAAGAAGTTTAAGAAATACTTATTTTCCACCATAATATTCAAATAAATTCATTAAAAATCCTACAATGTGATTTTCTGGATTTGTTTTCTCATTTTGTCTGTCATAGTTGAAGTGTACCTATGATGAAAATTACAGGCCTCTGTCATCTTTTTAAGTGGGAGAACTTGCACAATTGGTGGCTGACTAAATACTTTTTTTGCCCCACTGTACATACACCTGTTCTGAAAGGCCCCAGAGTCTGCAACACCATTAAACAAGGGGCACCACCAAGCAAGATGCACCATGAAAACCAAGGAGCTCTCCAAACAGGTCAGGGACAAAGTTGTGGAGAAGTACAGATCAGGGTTGGGTTATTAAAAAATATCAGAAACTTTGAACATCCCACTGAGCACCATTAAATCCATTATTTTAAAAATGGAAAGGATATGGCACCACAGCAAACCTGCCAAGAGAGGCAACGAAACTCACGTACCAGGCAAGGAGGGCATTAATCAGAGAGGCAACAAAGAGACCAAAGATAAGCCTGAAGGAGCTGCAAAGCTCTACAGCGGAGATTGGAGTATCTGTCCATAGGACCACTTTTTTTTGGTGTTCACCAAAAGGCATGTGGTAGACTCCCCAACCATGGAAGGTACTCTGCTCAGATGAGACTAAAATTGAGCATTTTTGGCCATCAAGGAAAACACTGTCTGGTGCGAACCAAACACCTCCCTACACCCCGAGAACACCATCCTCACAATGAAGCATGGTGGTGGCAGCATCATGCTGTGGGGATGTTTTTCATTGGCAGGGACTGGGAAACAGGTCAGAATTGAAGGAATGATGGATGGCGCTAAATACAGGGAAATTCTTGAGGGAAACCTGTTTGTCTTCCAGAGATTTGAGACTGGGATGAAGGTTCACCTTCCAGCAGGATAATGACCCGAAGCATACAGATAAAACAACACTTGAGTGGTTTATGGGGAAACATTTAAATATCTTGGAATGGCCTAGTCAAATCCCAGACTTAAAGATTGCTGTACACCAGCGGAACCCATCCAACTTGAAGGAGCTGAATAGTTAGCTGTCTATTTATGCACTCTTATGTTATCATTTTTGGTCCTCCACTTCCTATAGTCCACGATAAGAACCTTTGTATTGCCCACATTGAGGGAGAGGTTGTTGTCCTGGCACCACAGTGACAGATCTTTGACCTCCTCCCTACAAGCTGTTCCACCGTTGTGTCATCGGCAAATTTAATGATGGTGTTTTAGTCGTGTGCTGCCACGCAGTTGTGGGTAAAAACAGGGAGTACTGGAGGGGCCTAAGTACACACCCCTGAGGGGTACCCAGTGTTGTCAGATGTGTTGTTACCTTCCCTCACCACCTGGAGGCGGCCCGTCAGGAAGTCCAGGATCCAGTTCCAGAGGGAGGTGTTCAATCCCAGGGTCCTTAGGTTGGTGATGAGCTTAGAGGGCAGTGTGGAGTTGAATGCTGAGCTGTCGTCAATGAACAGCATTCTCATTTAGGTGTTCCTTTTGTCCCGGTGTGAAAGGGCAGTGTGCAGTGCAATAGAGATTGTGTCACCTGTGGCTCTGTATACAGCTAACTGTATATTATCCATGTCCTTGTTCAGCCGTGACTCCGAGAAGCATAGGATATTACGGCTTTTTTCTCTTCCGAGTGTGAGGGAATAGAGCCTGGTCCGGAGTGAGCAATATGTCCTGCGTCGAAGACTCATTAAAGTAGAAGTTTTCGTCTAAATTGAGATTAGTGATTGCTGTTCTGATGTCCAGAAGCCCTTTTAAGTAATAAGAAACATTATGTACAATTTTTTTTTTTTTAAAGATCAGATAAGATCGGTGATGGGAGGTGGGCTGAGGCGGTCCTATGATTCATAGCCATTGAATTATTCAGAAGCTGTTTTTTCACATTTTGAGTTTGAATGTTTCCTATGTTTCACATTGCTAGACTGAAAGACATATTTTACATCACATAAAGGCATTGCTTTTCAAAGCCATTTTCAATATGGTCTGTGGAATCATGTTGATGGATGTGAGGATATTAACAAAGGAAATATATAAAGGAATGTAGCCTATTTCATAACTAATGCCACCTGCAAACACACTCAAATTACCCCAGTGCCAGCCCACTCTACAGTCTCACATGCAAATGATAGATTAGCAAATGTCTATTATCCAATTGAGGAAGAATCGCCCCTCATTAATCAGAGTCTATAGACCAGGTCTCTCTGTCAAAAAGCACCAAGAGGCAATTTAGATCGTTAAGGTGTCTGTGATATATGGGGTTTGATACTGCCTCATCTTGTCTCCGACATCCTGATAAAATGGTCTTCTCTCCTCGGTAATAAAGGCAATCTATTCAGACACTCTCTCTCCTGTGATCATCACACACACAATGCGTTTTACATTTCTTAGTATAATATTAGGATACTCAGGCTAAGGCATTTAAAACAATGATCCGTAGCCATTTCCCTGCAGAGACACAGCAACCATTCTATATTAAAACGCCACAGCTTGTTAGCGTCTAGAGAGTGACTTAGAGTGCCTTTGTTGGTGAGCCGTGCAATAAAGCAACTTGTCATTCCCACTCTATTCAGATTCATGATTTGGCTGCTCTCTTTAAGGCAGTGAGGCAGAAGTGTGGTTGATCAGTCAGACTCAGACATCCCTGATGCCCCACTGACCATGTAGAGACCTTGAGCCTCAGGAATGCTGACTCTCTGCAACTTTGTAACTTCATCAGTAACCATTAAGGAAACGGGGAAATATTGTCTCCATCTGCATACGGTTGGTCAATAGAATCTAGCAACCTGTAAAGCTCAGCATCACACACATAAGAGGCTCAGCCTGAAATATAGAGGTGCAGTTAAACCATCTTACAAAATATGAACATATATGTTGCAGATCATGTATAGTAATAATTGTATTATTATTTAATTAGGGTGTGCTTATATAGTCCTACTTATATAGTCCTTGTATGTACAAGTGGGTAACCTGTACTAGTGGGTAACCTGTATTTCATTCCCCCTGAGACATTGTCGAGAGTGGAGTCAGGGCAAGGGGATTAGCCATTATTGACGGTGACCATGAAGCAATTAGGGTTAATTGCCTTGCTCAAGGGCAGGACGACAGATTTTACCTTGTCGGCTAGGGATGTCGATCCAGCAACCTTTCAGTTCGTGGCCCAATGCTCCTCACTGCCAAACAACCAAGGCATCTAGTACACCCAGATCAGATCAGTGAGTGGAAAATATCTGACAGTCTGCTTGTCCCATGGCTGTGGTGGAGAAAGAGAGACTCGGCGTATTCTGGGCTGTTTGTCCATTTGGGCCGCTGCCTTGCCTAGAGGCCAGCGGGAGTGGCAGAGGATATTAAGGTCAGACAGGAAGGACATCTAAGGAAACTGTGGCCCGGGCCTTGAACCAATCAAAGCTCACCCTCTGATTCCTAACATAGCTGCCTCTATCACTGAGCTCGTTTGAAAAACAGCTGATTTCACCCGCGGTTAGCTAAATTCTGCAAGTCCAGAGTTTAAAGGCCCAGTGCATTCAAAAACGTGATTTCCCTGTGTTTTATATGCATCTCCACACTATGAGGTTGAAATAATACTGTGAAATTGTTAAAACTATGATAATGCCCTTTTAGTGTAAGAGCTGTTTGAAAAGACCGCCTAAAATTTCTGCCTGTTTTGGTGGGAGGGAGGTTTGGCATTCATGCGGTAAATTAGTTAATAGACCAATAAGAAAGAGAGTTCCAAACCTCTCTGTCAATAACAGCTAACTTTCCAAATCAAACCACTCCCAGAGTAGAGTAGTCCCAGAGTAGTCCTAGCAAAATGATTGCTTGAGGAATTGCTCTCTGCTACGAAGCTATTGTTTATTTTGTATAATTTTAATTGAAACAATCACAATAAATTGTTGTTACCCAGAAATGACTTGATATTGAGATAAAAATGTATGTATTGTACCTTTAACTCAAGTTGCTCGCAAAGAAAGCTAGAAGACCTATAAGCAGAAGGCTATGGAGTAATCACTTTCGGGAGTTTAGTGTTTAGTGTGATTTAAGGACAGCAGCACATACTCAGACTTATATCCTCCCATTCAAGATATCAAAATATACATTTCAGACCGATACTGCATCCGACTGTGAAGGAAAATATACAGTATAGGTTGTTTGTACATGATGCGTTTTCTCAGTGATGTTGAGTATGTTAGTTTGTTGGAGCCCACAGCAGAGATACAGTACAAGGTTAATCTGTCAGTGGTGGTAGACTGCCCTCTCGCCCTCACCTGGCCCCTGGCCCTCAACCAGATGTACGTGTCAGCAACCGTCACAGCAAGCTGCACTCTGACATGGACCACTAACACCACCCTGCCCCCCTGTCCATCTTATTCTGCGTATGCGTGTGCGCTTTCATCTGCCTTCCTGGCTGCCTGCCTGCCTATATGTGTGCCACATCAGTGCTTTAACCTAGCCAATCTGTTTGTGTGTCTGTGATCTAGTTGTGCCATCCTCATTATCCCCATGCCACTGGTGATATATTCACTGAATTAAACAGTGTAAGCAGGAAGCTCAACATTTTAATGGCATGCTCCATGAATATTCACCAGTGTGACTAATTGGAATTAGAAGTGGAGTGAAACCTGGCTGAGATCACAGAATAAGTCAAAATGGATTTTGATTCAGTTGATCAGTTTTAGTAAAACACCTTAAGAAGTTCGAAGCTCACGTTAAAAGAGGTCAACACCCTGCTAATCCAAGATAAGGTCACATAGTACAGTACGTATGGCAATTACATTATTTACAGTACAGTGGAATTCTTCAAAGAGGGATAAACCAAAATTGCCCAAAAACTTTGAGGCACAGACCAATATTATTCCATCCTATGCTGGGTAAAGCGTGTTTGGGTTTTGGAGGTTCCATCTGTCAATACAAGCTATTTACATAACATCAGTGGAAAGTACAATCATCACATGGCCAATTACTGTGTCATCGCCAAACAAATACCCAGCATCCACACATCACTGTTTAGAGAGAAATGACATGTATACAATATACATCGTATCCTCAGTTGTTTGGCATTTGTAGACTAAAAAGACTTACAACTTTGATGTGACATGTTTAATGCAAATAACTTCAACCAGAAGTGGATTTATGGTTAATCCACAATCCTAAATCCACAATCCTGAAGTGAACCCTATACAGCATTCATTGATTACTAACACTGATCCAAATTATAAAAATGTTATGTATGTAATCAAACCAATATTCAGCAAGTTCATTACAAAAGTACAATACAGAACTGCGTACTAGGACTTGAATTATCTACTCACTGAATGACGGTGAACACTCCAAGTTCATTGTCTTCTGGGTCCATATTTGGGTCCATAGCTAAAGACAGGCCTTGAAACAGCCCTCGTTTTCCTCTCTCTCTCCTCTCCTCCTCTCTCTCTCTCCGAACTGACCCTTTCACCAGTTCTACTGGATGTTCACTCCTTCACTCCTTTCTCCAGAGTCCAGAGTCCCTTGTCTGTTCCACGCTCCAGCAGGAGTTACCATAGGCAACTGACTGAGCTAGCCTGCATGAACCATTCAGCTGTTATCACGTACTGTGGTCCTGTCCAAGTCAGGGAGAGAGAGATGCCCCCAGGGCTGGGACCCAGCTCGTCTCTTCTGCCTCAGTAATGAAATAACATCACATTCCGGGCCACTGCACCAGAAAGCAAAAGAGGGATCAATCGTGAACAGCTAGGAACCGATAAGTGGCTGCGCTGGTGCACTACTGATGCTTCGCTAAGAAAATGGGCACAAAAAAAAATAGAAAAACCTATTGGAAGTCAGGATTTCACCTGCTCCTTCCCCTTCACCTAGCTGTACAATGGTGACAACGATGATGCAGGACATCGAAGCAGTGGGCTGTTTGTGGAACACTACTGTACAACACATGTAACTTTCCCCAACCATTTGAGCAGCAGATGAGACAAAAATACATTTTCAGGCCTATAGATACCAGCACCAACTTTGAACGTCACACTATGACTACTATACCCATACGTAGAATGTATGCACACATGACTGTAAGTCGCTTTGGATAAAAGCGTCTGCTAAATGGCATATATTATGAAATCAAATGGCCTACTAGCCATCACTCAAGCACCTGTCCAAAACAAGGCTTTGCCAATAATATGCATTAATCATGTACTGTAGCTTACAGTAAATTCTAGCCCCAGACTATTCAATTAATGAGTAATTTCTGTTGTATTATCTCGTGTTCTGATTATGGGATTGTTAGGGCAGAATTCTCCCTTAAAGCTGCAGCGTTACAGCATTATGATAGTTCATGCTGGATTACCCTGAGCAGATTCTCTCATGCGTGAATGGCATACGCAGTCTTCCATTAGTTATGAAATGAAGCACATGTGTGTTGCCTTGCTGCAACTGAATTAAATTAAATGACATAACAGATATGCTGTCTTGTAGGTTTTGGACAGTGGTCCATGAGAACTGAACAGTTACTGTATGAATGATTAAGTACAGGCTAGTAATCCCCAATACAATTATCTTTTGGAAATTCTACACGTCCGATACACCTTGTATAGCACTCCAACACACCCTTTTCAATTACCATAAAGTTGAGGATAACCATATGGACTAGGCCGAGGTCAAAAAAGTATTTCCCCTTGTGACATAAATACTTGACATGAACCAATCCAGTCATGTGGACTGCCACTGGCCCCTGGGCCACAGTGCAATGCAACAGTGGCCTGTTTTTCCATGACACACAAACCAGACCAGACCGTACCATTTAGCCCAAGGATGGGGGCCACTCCAAGTGAGGCAATGCCGCCTATCTTTTTTTTGTATTGTTGATCTAATTCATCACGAGCCTAAATGTTAAGATTCGGGTAAATATGCACAACGGTCATCACCACAGTAATGACGATACATGTTTTAGGTTTGATAAAATGCCAGTGTGTGTGGGAGGTAGCCTAAATCATCTAATTCTAGATGTGAGCTGCCTTCCTCCTTACAAAATACTATCCTGACCGGCATGGTTGTCACACTAGGTTCTAAACTTCAGATTTATCAACCACACTCTTAGGCATATTAAATAACATAATAAAACAAATAACAAGGATGGTACTCTAGTAGCCACAAAATAACCATACAATAGTCACCAACTACACTTATATGACTACTCTGTACATGACAGACTTGAAATGGTCTACAAACCATCAAATAAGTGATTCACTCGCAGTGAGTTAGTTTTATCAAAGTAGTTGTGTGTGTGACATATTAAGAACGGGGGAAAGTGTCTTTGTCCGAGTTTATGGAGCAGAAGAAGCCGTGGATGCGGCGATTTGAATGAAACGATGACAGTAACACCATGCAAAACAGCAGAATTATTCATATAATAACTGCAGCTCCGGGAGACACCAAACACGGTCCTAAAAGTGACTAACGTGTTCACAAAACCTATGGACTCAATTTATTGGAGCAATAGTGTGATTTGTTTCACAATTTGAAAAGTGTATCATTATATGTTGACCAATGAGAATGAACTCTTCATAACATTGGACATTATTCTCATGAGTGATATTAGCTATATGGAAATACTATATTGAATGTGTCAGTGATTACAACGGTTACATCGTTATGAGTGTGTAAAATACTCCCTCTCGGTTCTGAATCTAAACTTAAAACTTTTATGTAGCCCATTTTTTGGTATCTCATTTTCATGATACAGTAACCTCTTTGAAAACAAGGTTTATAATTAATGAAATACAATTTAACTCCATAACAAACTCTATAATAACCACATCAACTCCACTCTATAGTGTGTATAACTGTTTCTCTACTCCTAGCAGAGAATGGAGTTTTTACAGTGAAACCCAACAGTCAATGAGATTAAGGTCTATCATCTTCCCAATATCAGATAGCAACTCTCGACACACTATAGCACCTCCCTGTTACAGCTCTGGGAGGATAGGATTCACAGCACCCAGCAATTATCTGTAATGTGGGAGGAAAATCAATGTGGCCATGGAAAGCCAGTAAGGTCACAAAGCCCAGGGTGTCACTTAGAAAATAGCACAGACCTGCAGCTGGAACCTTTTTAAAGCATGACTGGCTCAATTGTCAAAGCTAAAAAATCATTTGGTTTTTGTGATTATTGTGGTTTTTGCTATTCATTGTAAATAATGTTTGTAGGCCTGCAGTATGTGGCCAAATTGTATCTAGGATCATATGTAACCCATTCCTCTTTTTTACATGTTCTATTTATATCTGTAAATCGACCAATGAAATCAAGCCAACTCCGGCCATGATTACCGACACCTGTGTGTCTCCTTTCAAAGTATATAAACTAGTGACCCGCAGTTTGCCATTATACCCTGATGAAGACAGCTTGGCTGTCAAAACGTTGGTTCTACAAATGATTGCATCTGAACTCCGAGTGTGCGGCTCTCCTTTTCTTTTTTCCAAATGTCCTTGTTTTGTCTACCAAACACATATAATCTATGGCAGACCTAAACAGTTGTGTGCTCTTGGCTTACACACAAAAAAAATGCATTATCCTACTTGAATATTGCTACAACTGTGGAGACACTTAACTAATATACATCCATCTGTTAACTGTGATAACTTAGCGTGTGAAAATACACTAGAAATGTGCTTAAAAAATAACCTGCAGACAGAGCAATAACACATGCATATTTCATGTGTAGCACTACATACAAATGATTGCAGTGTCCAAATCATTGTACGCTACAGTATCTTCAGTCATATCAGCACGCTGGAGTAGAGTAATATAATATAAAGTAAAAATATATATATATATTTTTAACTCACTTCTGTTGCTCTAATTGGTGCTCGTCCATGTCAAAACTGGCATCACAGACTTGCTCTACTGCAGGTACACCACTGTGTTCTATCTCCATGTTCTCCCTCCAAGGTAGGCTCTAACTAATGGGACAAATAGAAAGAAAACCTGCGATCTACCATATGCCCCCTCTATCCTGGAGAGGAGGACTTCTCTTCCAGCCTTCTCTGACTGTCTTCCCTGACTGTCTTCTGGTGTAAATCCTATCAACAGCCGGATGATATTGAGAAGAACGAGGAAATCAATAGATGGGGGGCCAGTTATGTTTCAATGTTCAGTCTAAGTGGACATGTGAAACGGCATGGCTTTTGTAAGTGGTTTATCAAGTGGAAGTGGTTTATCAAGAGCTTGTCTCACATCTAAATTGCATTTCTCTCACCATTACTGCCATTTCCCCTTTCATTGTAGAGGAGATGGGCTATCAAGTGTGAAGACTGATAATCAGAGCACTCAGACCTGATAGCTTCCTCACATTCACAGCCCTGTAAAGACATTCAAATGTCTCTCATAGGTTTAGCAAAGATCTCATACTTGAAAAACATGTAACAGATACTAAGCCTTTTGGCTACTATATAATTACAATAAAGGTGATAATGTTGATAGCAGTTGTATTTCAATAGTAACATTGTTCAGCAGTGAGTCGGGCACCTGGACACTGTGTAGTCAAAAAACTCCAGTAATCCAAAATAGTGTGCAGCATATTGATGTACTTTGGACGTTATTATCCAATGATACTGTGGTTATTGATTTCCCATACACAATATGGCTGAAACCATCTGAATGACCGTAAAATATAGTATATTTCATGAGAGAATTATATTAACCTATTCAAGTAATTGCAGGTCAAAAGTAAATATTGACCTATTAAAGTAATTGCAGGTCAGAGTTTCAAAGTCCTCTACTTAGAGAGATGATTCAGTACTATCATATAATTGGCTGATGACTCAGTTTAAGTACATGGGTGCAGTGGCATGAAAAATCCATCACTTCCTGTGGTGTCAAGCAGTGACACGTTTTTGCAGTTTGGCATCTGTAAATAAAAAATGGCCCACACCCAGGCAATGAAATCATTCATGAGGAGAGACACAAATGTTATCAAGAGACACAATGATGCAATCAAATTCCAAAGCACTTCTTTATCATTGTGGTAAAATAGTCTCCCATGACTACATTTGCAGCCTATGCCAGGACACAGATGACTGTGTACTGATGCAAGATGTTCAGAAGCAATAGGCTACATAGAAAATGGAGTAATAACAGAGCTCTTCAATAAATTCAAGTAAACCAAAACAAGCATGTGTTCCGAGGAATCCAATTCACTGATCAGCTAAAGGGGTAGGCATAAACTGACCTCATGTGGAAAATGGCCCTCGTTTCTTCCACATGGATTAAGGCTAAATAGGGGAAGCATCTGAAATGCTCTTTTTGTCTGTCAAGTTCAGTCAAGGTAGGCTATGTTGTTTATTGTCCATTGAAAAACATAGAGTGACTATAAAAGGTATCCTTACAGAATACAGGGAGTAATGTTACTATCATGCAAAATATTAAAGATTTTGACCCGTGAGCAAAGCATTTTCAATAAAATCTGACAATAAAACCCCTCACACAAATCAACAGAAATGTGGGAACAAGTTGACACTCAGAGATTGTAAATGTTCTGATGGCATCCACTGCCCGTCTAGACCAAACAACAGCACAGACATGTGACCAATGAGGGAATTGCACTTTGAAACCGACCAAGCAACACCTTCGGTATGTGTAATTTGTTTGCTACAGTCTAACAGCATTATGGAAATACAAAAGGAAATCATTTGTTAAATGAATAACCTACACCTCAAAAAATAATGTAATGCTTTGATGTGTGTTTTAGGGTAGTGATGTGAATATGCATTCTTGCAAAGTGAGCGAGTCAGAACAGGAGTGTTGGGATGATAAAGCTTAGGCCTCCTCTCATTTTTTCACTCTGCAGTCCACTTGAAATCCCAGGGCAACGGTGTAGAGATAACCTAATAAATCATTGAAGGAAATAACTCCCACATTTAGCAGCCCCAGAAGCCTTACAGGCGCGAAGCAGCGGGCTCCGGTGAGACAACAACTCTATGAACCCTCTGCCAGGCACAGACTACACGGTGTGCTCGAGTCCCCAGCTCCCTGGCACTATGGGAGCCTCTGGTAAATCTTTTTTTTTCTCTGGAGGAAAAACCTTAACAGCTGTAGGGATTCCAAATCAAACAACCAGGGTATATGAATGACTAGTTGTGGAGCTCATCGAAGGGTCATAGTCCTCAATGATAGTTCAACTTTCAGTCGGTCAAGTCGGTACAACACAGCTAGGGAGAGTTCGCGCACCAGCGCCCTCTACTGAAGAACATTTGAATCACGTCTGACAAGGCCAATGAACACCGTGCCTCATTGCAAGCCCCACCCCACCCCTTGGGTGACAAACCCAAGTCCCGGATTCGTTCCTTAAATTCTTCTGCTCTTCACCTGAGCTGAGCAGAACAATTCATGCCTTTCTTTAAAAAACAAACATTGGAACGTCTTTACTCCAACTTAACTGTCCCACTTAAGGAGGGTGTGCTCATTCTTCTGCACATTGTGTGTTAGTAACTAGTTTTGTGAAGTGAGCTTAAGACAACCTGAGCCAAGCTGATGTTGCAAGGGTATTCCCACTGGTCCCCTCTTCCCCTCTTCAGATGTTCGCTGTGACAACAGTATCCCTAAGTGGCACGGTATATCGGGTACGTCACTGGTAGCCGAAGCCTACGAACCCAGAGTGGACCGGGCTTCAGGCAAACATCTTCACTTAAAAATAAAAGAGAGCCGCACACTGTGGGAGCTCAGATGCAAAAATGTAATTACCAACGTTTCGACAGCCACATACCCTGATGAAGACAGATTGCCCGTCGAAACGTTGGTAATTACATTTTTGCATCTTGAGCTTCTAGAGTGTGCGGCTCGCTTTTATTTTTATTTTCATGTTTCTACTCCGCTAGCCAGCATCTCGTCTTAATAGGTGTGCGTTTCTTTTTCTTCTAAAACATCTTCACTTAAACACATTATTTCTACCTCAAGTTCCATGGTGTTCACGGGTGTCAAGAGGGTTGTGTCCTCCATATGTGAGCTTAATAAAAATTGTGTGTTTCCCACACAGTCAGACACTTTCTTGTTGAGAGTTGTGGAAATTAAAAAAGGCATGGAAAAATAACCAAATTCTCAGAGCCCACAAGGTGTGGTTGAACTCGTTTAGATGGCACTTTATGGGAGACTCGCTGTCTGAAGACCAATGGCTTGGATGCACAGTGTCGCCCTGGATTATGCAAACAGTGACATTGGGGTACAGGCTACAATTCATTGTGCGTCCCCAAGGATTTAAAGGCATTATGTCAACTGCTCCTGAAGCAGTTGAGGGAGGAGATTTCTTCCCTTCTCCAGAAGCAGGCAAACCGAATGGTTCCTATGTCAGAGGCCCAGGATGGCTGGTATAGCCGGTATTTCCTGGTTTGGACTTTTCATCCCTTTTTAGACCTGTGTGTCCTAAACATGCACACCTGCGTCTACAAATTCAGAATGCTCACGAAGAGCCAGTTGTTACAGTTACAGTCAGTGCGCCGGGGCAATTGGTTCACCTCCATTGACCTGAAGGAGGCATACTTTTATGGCCATATATTCCCCTCACAGAAAGTTCGGGCTTTCCCTCTCGCCTCCACTTTCACAAAGGTTGTGGAGCAGAGTTTGGCTCCGAAGCAATTGTCTGGGGCTCAGGATATTGGACTACCTGGACAATTGGGGTGTTACACAAATGATGAATAGACACTCGCTTGGACACATCGCGCCACCTATACCGTTCACTACGGGTGTCACATGCTCAAGAAGGCATTTCTGCAAAAACATGCATTTTGATGAAAATAGTTTTTTTTCTAAGTTCAAATGCCTCTCCTGTGAAGTAATGACATGCGACATACGCCCAGCTTTCTGGAACGGGTCACTAATGACCTGTTTCACGTGAAATAGGCATCCCCGGCTGTGGAACCGCCGGCTCAAACACGCAGGCTCAAAGTCAGTCTGGTTTCAGGTCAGGCCTCATCTTCTTCAGTGCCACAAATGCAAGAGCATATGTTCCCTAATAATATAAAATATATAATGTTAAACTGCATGTTTATGCCTACATTTTGTCTTCTTTGTTGTTGTTGTTGTTGTTATGAACACCTCAATAAAGCAACGTTAATAGTAATAGTTGATACATACCTGTCTTATTGTGGCTGTCAGGGATGATGAGAGGGATGTAGGTACAGGGGGTGAGGGATGTAGGTACAGGGGGTGAGGGATGTAGGTACAGGGGGTGAGGGATGTAGGTACAGGGGGTGAGGGATGTAGGTACAGGGGGTGAGGGATGTAGGTACAGGGGTGAGGGATGTAGGTACAGGGGGTGAGGGATGTAGGTACAGGGGGTGAGGGATGTAGGTACAGGGGGTGAGGGATGTAGGTACAGGGGTGAGGGATGAGGGGTGAGGGATGTAGGTACAGGGGGTGAGGGATGGAGGGGGTGAGGGATGTAGGTACAGGGGTGAGGGATGTAGGTACAGGGGGTGAGGGATGTAGGTACAGGGGGTGAGGGATGTGGGTACAGGGGGTGAGGGATGTAGGTACAGGGGGTGAGGGATGTAGGTACAGGGGGTGAGGGATGTAGGTACAGGGGGTGAGGGATGTAGGTACAGGGGGTGCCGTGTTGTTCTTCTGTCGGTGCCTCTGCACCAACTTCTTCATGTTCTTCAGAGAGGGCATTTCTCCCCAAATACATGCAGGCAAACAATGTGTACCACTGTCCACAACTTGGTCGCTCTTCCTGGGTCTTCAGGCTTCTCCCCTTCAGGCCATTCATCACCTTTCGGATCCTGGATATGGTTGTATTCTCTAAATATCTTGGAGATAACCCCATCAGTGAGGATTATGCGACCTCGGCATTCGAAAACGTCATATTCGGTGAACTTCCAGAAAGACTCATTTGAGGTCTGTCGTTATATGCGGCAGGATATTTTTTCCACCCACAGAGAGGATAAATACAGGTTCCATTGTTTGTTCTGACCTCCTCTAAGAATGATGAAAACTGAGGGTAACAGTGCAATATCTTTTTAAGCAGAATATTTGGATTGTTAGCATATGAACAACTTGCAATTAAATTGCTGGACTATCGAAGACATCAATCCAACCCATTTATTCAGTTCCAGCAGTTCAAAGAGGATAGTTTAAAAGTTAAACAATTGGGCCTAGTTATTGTTCGTTAGCAGCATGTTTTCCGATTATCATTTTATATTTAAGCAAAACCTCCTAAAACTAGAACCGTCTTTTGGGCGTCATGGGAATGTAACATTTTAATACATTCTAATAACATTTTACTTGTCCAAAATCGTGTGACATAATACACTTACTTGTATTAATAACAGTGTATTTTGCCTATCAATATAATAAGCTTGTAACTGTGAAATTAGACATTGAACTTCAAACCTGTTTCAACAATAATAATTTCGTATTATTGTGTATGTACTGTAAATTTGAGACACTTCATATGTTACGTTTTGTATGGTATGTATTCATTTGTGGATGTCCATCATCCAATTCGTATGATATATTACGAATTACAATTCGTATGATATGTTATGAATTTCAATTTGTTGTGGCTAAAGTTAGCTAGGTGGCTAATGTTAGCTAGGCTAGGGGTTAGGGTCAGGGGTTCGTTCGGGTTACGGTTAGGAGTTAGGTTAAAGGGTTAATGGTTAGGGAAAGGGTTAGCTAAAAGAGTTAAGGTTAGGTACAGTAATATGCTAAGTAGTTGCAAAGTTGCTAACTAGCTAAAGCTGGCTGTGATGAGACTTGAACACGCAACCTTTGGGTTACTAAATGTATGTGTTATACGCCCACCCTTCCACTCCAATCAATCACCCTCCTTTCATTTTTTACCTTCAGTAACCTTCTGTCTTATGTAACCATACCAAACGTAACATCTCATACTATTATGAGTGTCCCGGATTTATATTTACTGTGTTGCGTTCAGTCTATGAGACCAGGCTGAGACATGAGGTGAGTTTCAAAATAGTCTTAAAAGATGCCTTTGCCTTAAAGTTGAACCTTGGCTAAATCTATAAAAAAATATGGTATTCTGTTCTATTGAAATAGCCTACATTTTCTGTATCCTAATGAAACTAAATGCAACGATATAGGCCAAATAGATTTTGTGATGTTGTTTTATATTAAATTGACTGACTAGATAGTTAAAATGTATAGGAAAAGGCAGAATTTAAATAAACATTGGATTTTTGTGATCCGAATTTCATAATAATTTTCATTTTCAGATGTTTTCTATTGGTCGGCCTACCCATGTGTCTGTCCTCACTTGGAAAGCCTTCTCACTGATGTCAATACCAAAGTTGATTAATGTGATTTGAATTAATTGGAATGATGTGAATAATGATAATGATGATGGTGTTGAGACCCCAGTATAGCCTAAACATTTAATCATAGGCTATTATTAACCGATGGAGTCTGTGAATCTGAAGATCCTCTCCTACAAGACCGCCCTGCTTGTGGCTTTGGCCTCAGCTAAACGCATTGGAGATCTCAGCGTGTTATCCGTTCACTGCTCCTGCATGCAGTTCACCCTTGGCGTTGTGTACTAATGCGGCCTTCACCTCTAAGGTCACGCCTATGTCCTACAGGCCTCTAGATTAGAGATTTTTCCCTTTTCACCTCCTCCGTTTTCTTCTGAGGAGTAACAGTTACATGTCCTGTGTCCGGTAAGAGCATTATGCACCAGGGATCTCAGTTTGTGTGAAAAACGTTTTGTTTATTTTGTTAATCTGGCTTGTGGGAGAGCACTTTCTAAGGAGCGTCTCTCACACTGGATTCTGTTTTATGTCCTGTGTAGCTCAGTTGGTAGAGCATGGCACCAGGATTGTGGGTTCGATTTCCCACACGGGACCAGTATGAAAAAAGTATTAAAATGTAATAAGTGTGTCTGCTAAATCACTGAAATCTAAAATGATGGTCGAGGCTATTGTTCTAGTAAAAGGCAGGAATTACCTTACAGTGTACTCTCCCACTCTGCCAGCGTCTTTGGGCATTGTTTAAAGGGTTGTCTGTAGGGGATATTTGTGCTGCGGCGAATTGGGTATCACTATCCAGTTTTGTGAGGTTTTATCGCTTGGATGTCACTGCCCCAAGTGTAGCCCACAATGTCCTTATTGACAATGTCCTTGTTGTACAGAGATGAGCGATTGAAAGGGAACTTACAGTTGACTATAACTATAGCTCCCTGTAAGAGGGAAACTAATTACAACACCTGTTCAGGGGCAGCCCAGTTTTAGGCTCGGTGGAGAGTGATACTGAGAAGAAGGAATGAATCCCGTGCCTCTGGTTTATCACCTGTGGAAGGCGGGGATTCAGAGGGCACTAGCACACAAACTCCCCATAGCTGTGTTGTACCTCGTTTCCCTCCTTCTGGGAACAGTAGTTATAGTCATAACTATATGTTTTACCTTGAGGAAAGATAACTGCTAAAGCAATTGGTGAAATACTATACAGGGTTTGTAATAAGGGTAGCAGGGTAATAAATAGGGATTGATAGCAGGACACAAAGCCCATGGAAGTTGAATTCTTAAGAGATTATTGAAGCACCTGTGCGTCAACAGAAGTAACATAATTTAAAAAATACCCATCAAAATCCGTCAGGGGGCTCAATCCACCCCATCTGACTATGTCGGTCTTCTGCATCTGCTGTGGAAGGTGGCTGAACTACAACGACGTTCGTCAGACCATGACACATCCCGAAAATCAGTCTTCTCACATCTATAGCGTCCGAGCGTCCGAACGTCTGTAGCGTATGACAACACTCTCTGGAAAGAGGAGACGCTCACAAACATCATGATGTTCTCCGTTCTGCTCTATGACCCCCGAAAGTGTCACAGGACTCATCTGAATGTAACCCATACAAACCAATGGAAATATGGAGGTAGTTTTGTGCCAACAAAAATAAGGGGTTAAATATGTGTCCAAAAAAACTAAAATATTTCCCGAGCTTTCTTATACCTCCTAGGTATAGGACAGACACTTCTGTTTTATTTTGATTCGATAATATTGTTGCATATTATTTACCATTTCTTACCCTCTGAGTAGGCGATGTTTATAGTGCACATGAACATTAGCAAGACTCCCAAAGTACAACTTAATTTCCCCCACCCAATAAATATGTTTGTTTGCTGTTTAAACTGTTTGGTACAGTATGTTACCGTAAATTCTAAATAAAGAGTGATTCTCCTTTATCGGTCAATACGCAGACAGATAATCAGACCGCCTGCCTCCCCGCCTTTGAGACAATGCCTCCAATTGTTAGGGCAGAGACCATCTCATATTATACACAGTATGTCTGGCTCCACTCCACATTTAATTCTAAATGCCTACTGCTTCCCATTTATTCAACTAGAAAAAGTATGTTGATTTGCAAGACAAGGATTGTCTTGACTTTCAAGAATACCTGAAGTTCTTTGCAAGATTCACCATCAAATTGTTTCAGATCTCTACTAGGCCTTTAGTGCAAGTTACACTATGGCACGGACAGTGACGATAAGTAGACACATGAGGATTATTAGAATATGGCAAATAATTGTCAATTATTGAATTCTATCTATGCTGTTTTTTTGTGGGCTACCTGAGACATTAAACAGATATGTGGGCAGGGCATACAGGCTGTCACCACTTTATTGATGCTCACATTTGCATAAATGGATCATGGAAACAATTTTTCAACAAACCATATTCAACATTATATGACATTTTAGGTTTTTACGAAAAACATTTATTTTTTTATTTTTTACGTCATTACGTCTAGCTGTTCTTATCAACACAAGACAGTTAAATGGAAACACACCGTGGCATGCAATTGTTGCATCTACTTTCTATACAAACTTCTTAAATGTGGACAAAAAATCATGTTAAAGGAAAAATCCACCAAAAACCACTCATTATTTTCATTTACTTTGTTAAATTACACTAATATATGAGAACAATATTTTTGTGGAAAAAATTATAATGTTGGTGTTATAGTAAAGTTGGTAGCAACATGGTGGAAAATCATTGTGGAAATCTGTTGCAGCTCAAGTGGACTACAACATCTGCAATGCTCTCTCTATGGGCTGGCTAGCTAGAAAACGTAGCTGTAAAATTACCTGAACGAACTGCACTATCAATTTAGGAGTCTACAATCTCAACATGTTCAACCTTCAGATGGCAAAGGTAACTGTACTAAATTACTATTGCCCAGTAGCACTCACTTCTGTCATCATGAAGTGCTTTGAGAGACCCACTTCAGTTTGCTTACCACCCCAATAGATCCACAGACGATGCAATTGCCATCGCACTGCACATTGCCCTATCTGGACAAGAGGAATACCTGTGTAAGAATGCTGTTCATTGACTATAGCTCAGCATTCAACACCATAGTACTCTCCAAGCTCCTCATTAAGCTCGAGGCCCTGGGTCTGAACCCCGCCCTGTGCAACTGGGTCCTTGACTTCCTGAATGGCCTCCCCAAGTGGTGAAGGTAGGAAACAACACCTCCACTTCGCTAATTTTCAACACTTGGGCCCCACAAGGATGCATGCTCAGTCCCCTCCTGTGCTCCCTGTTCACTCATGACTGTGTGGCCACACACGCCGCTAACTCAACCATCAAGTTTGCAGACGACACAACAGTAGTAGGCCTGATTACCAACAATGATGAGGTGAGGGGCCTGGGAATGTGGTGCCAGGAAAATAACCTCTCACCCAATGTCAACAAAACAAAGGAGCTGATCCTGGACTTCAGGAAACAGCAGAGGGAGTACCCCGCTAGCCATAGCAATGGGACCACAGTGGAGAAGGTGGAAAGCTTCAAGCCCACTACGTACACATCACAGACAAACTGAAATTGTCCACCCACCCAGACAGTGTGGTGAGGAAGGCACAACAGGGCCTCTTCAACCTCAGGAGGCTGAAGAAATTAGGCTTGGCATCTAAAACCCTCACACATTTTTACAGATGCACAATTGAGAGCATGCTGTCGGGCTGTAAACTACCTGCCCTCTAGGACACATACAACACCCGATCTCACAGGAAAGCCAAAAAGATCATCAAGGACAACTACCACAGGAGCCACTGCTTGTTCACTCGCTATCATCCAGAACGTGAGATCAGCACAGGTGCATCAAACCTGGGACCGAGAGACTGAAAAACAGCTTCTATCTCAAGGCCATCAGACTGTTAAATAGCCATCACTAGCACCTTAGAGGCTGCTGCCCTACATACATAGCCTTGAAATCACTTGGCACTAATAATGGAACACTAGTCACTTTAATAATGTTTGCATATTTTGCATTACTCATCTCATGTATATACTGTTTTCTATCCGATTCGACTGTGTCTTAGTCTATGCCGCTCTGACATTGCTCGCTCGAATATTTAAACATTTTTTATTTCATTCCTTTAGATTTGTGTGTATTGTGTGTTTTGTTGCGAAATTGTTAGATATCACTTGTTAGATATTATTGCACTCTTAGAACTTGAAATACAAACCTCTCGCTACTCCTGCAATAGCATCTGCTAAACACGTGTATGTGACAACTAAAATTGTATTTGGTTTGAGATCTATGTGCCTCACAGAGTTGAGTCTGATATTCACAACAGAGATATACTTTTGAGGAGATGGGAAACGTTGCCCATTCTGTTTCATTGGGCTGTGCGGTTCATTCTGGGCGATTCTGGGACAAGGAATGCTCTCCTCAAGAAGTGAATGGGAGTCTTTTGGGCGCTAGCTCAAAAGCAAAAAAATTAGCACGAATTTCATCAAGAGGAAGTATAACATTGCAAATCTTTTCTGAGATGTGAGATAATTAACTTGCTCTCTGTCATATCGTATAGCTTTGGAATCGTGACCTTACGTACTTTTGAGGAAAATAGGAACTTTTATCAGCATATACATTGACTTTGAGAAGGTGACGATAAGCTTAGCAACCGCGTGACGCAACATGACAAGGTGAACGCGATTGGTCGACAGTCTGCTCTTTGGGGTGTTATACATTCCTCATTCATTGGATTCCTATTTCCTTTCTATAATACAGTATCTCTGGCAACGGCACCATGCAATACACCCTGGACTAAAGAGGCAGACAAAGAGGAAACGTGCTAGACCCCCCCATTAAATTACACATTTCTCGAAGTGGGAATTTTGCAAAAAATATGATCAATAGCTCAGTCGAAAGAAGACATCCTCCTGAGTTATGACATCGGCCAGTATTGAAATCTGACACGTACGATAGACGTTTCGCATTCTAAAAGTCGTATTCCTATGAACTTCCAGTTTAGTGAGAGCCACTTTATCAGAGTGGTACATCATACCTGACGGATTTCTGTCTGCTTGAATGCTAACTCAGATACATGTGAAGACGTGAAATGACCCAGGGAATCGACAGAACATCACTCAGAGATACCCAAAAACAATGTAACATTGAAATGGGTGAACCTTTCCTTTAATGGAAACCTAGCTGTTGTAAAGCCACAAGGTGGCTCTGTTCTGTAGAGAATGAATGACATTAATGAACACTAACATCATACCAAAGGGAATGAATAACCAGTTCCAAAATTCCAACAAGATGAGTGTAATGTCAAATCACCCCAACATTAAGACTAAATTAACACAGTGTCCCAACCCTGAAGCAAAACATTGGGGAAACAAGGTTTTGCTTGTGTAAAATAGATATGGATAGATACTTTTGGTCTTGTAGTGTATGTGAACACGGAACATGGAACATCTCATTCCAAAATCATGGGCATTAATATGGAGTTGCCCCCCCTTTGCTGCTATAACAGCCTCCAATATTCTGGGAAGGCTTTCCACTACATTTTGGAACATTGCTACGGGGACGTGCTTCCATTCAGCCACAACAGCATTAGTGAGGCCTATGTTGGGCGATGAGGCCTGGCTCGCAGTCGGCATTCCAATTCCTCCCAAAAGTGTTTGATGGGGTTGAGGTCAGGGCTCTGCAGTCCGGTCAAGTTTGTCCACACCGATCTCAACAAACCATGTCTGTATGGACTTTGTGCACAGGGGCATTGTCATGCTGAAACAGGAAAGGGCCTTCCCCAAACTGTTGCAACAAAGTAGGAAGCACAGAATTGTCTAGAATGTTGTAGCGCTAAGATTTCCCTTTACTGGAACTAAGGGGCCAGTAAGGGGAACCATAAAAAACAGCCCCAGACCATTATTCCTCCTCCACCAAACTTTATAGTTGGCACTATACATTGGGGCAGGTAGCGTTCCCTTTGGCATCTGCCAAACCCAGATTCGTCCGTCAGATGACAGATGGTGAAGCGTGATTCATCACTCCAGAGAATTCGTTTCCACTGCTCCAGAGTTCAATGGCAGCGAGCTTTACACCACTCTAGCTGATGCTTTGCATTGCACATGATGATCTTAGGCTTGTGTGCGGCTGCTTGGCCATTGAAACCCATTTCATTAAGCTCCCGACGAACCGTTTTTGTGCTGATGTTGCTTCCAGAGGCAGTTTGGAACTCGGTAGTGAGTGTTGCAACCGAGAACAGACAATTCTTACACGCTACAGTCTCATTTTAACACTCGGCGGTCCCATTCTGTGATCTACCACTTCGCGGATGAGCTGTTGTTGCTCTTAGACATTTCCACTTCACAATAACAGCACTTACTGGGGAAAATCGAGCAAGGCAGAAATTTGACTAACTGACTTGTTGGAAAGGTGGCATCCTATGACGGTGCCACATTGAAAGTCACTGAGCTATTCAGTATAGGCCATTCTACTGCCAATATTTGTCTATAATAATTGCATGGCTGTGTGCTCGATTTCATACAGCTGTCAGCAACAGGTGAATTTGAAGGGACATCCATATAGTTGTATTTTTACAGTGCATTTTTGTTTCTTTTTAACAATTTTCTATGTAAACAATCACAGTAAGGTACTTAATATTTGAAATTATTTTAAATTGAGATTGGTCTGCATTGGGCTTTAAAGATACACTATGCAAAAATCTCTCCAACATTTCATAGTGGCTAAAATTCAAACAATTCACCTAATTTTAGTTTATGTGACAAAACAAGCAAGCTGTGAAATATATTTTACATAATCAAAACTCACAGAACGGGACTGCTGAGTGCTGAAGTACGTCTTTCCTCGGTTGCAACACTCACTACCAAGTTCCAAACAGCCTCTGGAAGCAACATCAGCACAATAACTGTTTGTCAGGAGCCGCACACAAGCCTACGATCACCATGCGCAGTGCTAAGCATCGGCTGGAGTGGTGTAAAGCTCGCAGCCATTGGATTCTAGAGGAGTGGAAGCGTGTTCACCATCTGGCAGTCCGACGGACGAATCTGGGTTTGGCGGATGCCAGGAAAACGCTACCTGCCCGAATGCATAGTGTTAACTGTAAAGTTTGGTGGCAGAGGAATAATGGTCTGGGGCTGTTTTTCATTGTTCGGGCTAGGCCCCTTAGCTCCGGTGAAGGGAAATCTTAACACTACTCAATCATCAAGTTTGCGGATGACACAACAGTGGTAGGCTTGATTACCAACAACGACGAGACTGCCTACAGGGAGGAGGTGAGGGCCCTCGGAGTGTGGTGTCAGGAAAATAACCTCACACTCAACGTCAACAAAACTAAGGAGATGATTGTGGATTTCAGGAAACAGCAGAGGGAACACCCCCTATCCACATCGATGGAACAGTAGTGGAGAGGGTAGCAAGTTTTAAGTTCCTCGGCATACACATCACAGACAAACTGAATTGGTCCACTCACACAGACAGCATCGTGAAGAAGGCGCAGCAGCGCCTCTTCAACCTCAGGAGGCTGAAGAAATTCAGCTTGTCACCAAAAGCACTCACAAACTTCTACAGATGCACAATCGAGAGCATCCTGGCGGGCTGTATCACCGCCTGGTACGGCAACTGCTCCGCCCACAACCGTAAGGCTCTCCAGAGGGTCGTGAGGTCTGCACAACGCATCACCGGGGGATAACTACCTGCCCTCCAGGACACCTACACCACCCGATGTTACAGGAAGGCCATAAAGATCATCAAGGACATCAACCACCCGAGCCACTGCCTGTTCACCCCGCTATCATCCAGAAGGCGAGGTCAGTACAGGTGCATCAAAGCTGGGACCGAGAGACTGAAAAACAGCTTCTATCTCAAGGCCATCAGACTGTTAAACAGCCACCACTAACATTGAGTGGCTGCTGCCAACACACTGACACTGACACTGACTCAACTCCAGCCACTTTAATAATGGGAATTGATGGGAAATGATGTAAATATATCACTAGCCACTTTAAACAATGCTACCTTATATAATGTTACTTACCCTACATTATTCATCTCATATGCATACGTCTATACTTTACTCTATATCATCGACTGCATCCTTATGTAATACATGTATCACTAGCCACTTTAACTATGCCACTTTGTTTACATACTCATCTCATATGTATATACTGTACTCGATACCATTTACTGTATCTTGCCTATGGTGCTCTGTACAATCACTCATTCATATATCCTTATGTACATATTCTTTATCCCCTTACACTGTGTATAAGACAGTAGTTTTGGAATTGTTAGTTAGATTACTTGTTGGATATTACTGCATTGTCGGAACTAGAAGCACAAGCATTTCGCTACACTTGCATTAACATCTGCTAACCATGTGTATGTGACAAATAAAATTTGATTTGATTTGAACCCCATTGAACACCTTTAGGATGAATTGAAACACCGACCACCAGCCAGGCCTAATCACCCAACATCAGTGTCCGACCTTACTAATGCTCTTGTGGCTGAATGGAAGCACGTCCCTCGGCAATGTTCCAACATCTTGTGGAAAGCCTTCCAAAAGATTGGAGGCTGTTATAGAAGCAAAGGGGGACCAACTCCATATTAATGCCCATGATTTTGGAATGATATGTTTGACGAGCAGGTGTCTACATACTTTTGGCCATGTAGTGTAGCTTCTTAGCAAAGAGCAATTTCTCAAGCAATAATTTTACTAGGACTGTCTGGGAGTAGTCTGAGTGGGGAGGGGAAAACTGTAAACTAGCTGTTATTGGCAGAGGTTTGGAACTATATTATTTGTCTATCAACTAATAAACCGCCTGGTGATGTCACCAGGCAGGCCAAAACTCAATCCCACTAAAATAGGCTGAAATTTCAGGCGGTATTTTCAAACAGCTGTTACACTAACAGGGTATTATCATCATTTTTACAATTCCACAGTATTATTCCAACAGTGTGTTTATAAAACGATATATATTCAACAAAAAAATCACGTTTTGACTGCACTGGGTCTTTAACATTTGCTGTATGCTAATAAATAGTTATCCACGGAACCTTAAGAACTGAGGAAGAACATTTTTCTTCAGTGTACCCCACAAAACCACATCTTATTCTATTATATTCCAATATATTTTATGGATGTGAAATCACATTTAATTATGACGGTGGCGGGACTGGGAGAAGAGCGGTTTTCATGCGATGAGTCAGATGTATGCATCTATTTCTTATTACTCAGAGGGGCGAAGCTTGATGACACGCAAGAGTCCACGGTTGTGAAACTATACTACCATCCCTGTTCTTGTAAATTATGAAAAGGAAGAACTAACAAAGAAGAACTATAGCTGAGCGAATTACTTTTGTTTGTGGGTTTTCTTGGTTGAATATCAGGGTCGTTTTGTGCGCAACAGGTAGCCAGCCTTACCACTGAGAATGGAAGGCATGTGATTATGGTTATTCAAGGTAACCATTTAATCTCTGATCGCTTTAATGAACTCGATATAGTAGCCTGGGTTACTTTGTGAAACGTTAAGAATAACGATATGTCCGCGCACGGGTTACTGAGCAGCGTTTTCTCATGCTCCTCGCAAACATCCGAAACAAGGTCCAAACGGAGACTGAGAAAGACTATAAGTTTGGACCCAGCTTTGATAAAACGCGATGGGACTGAACCGGATGGGACATCTGGTCAAGCAGATGATCAAAAGTCGCTCCGAGCCTCAAACGAAAGCCTCTCCAAACTAGACGCGCGCCTTACTACAGCCGGAGTTAAACACTGTCAATCTGCATCCTCAAGCCTGTCAATATACTTGGATACTTCTGGCCATTTCGACAATGATTCAAAAGCCACTAAAAGAAGCCCATATACTCCAACCGGAAGCTCAAACACTTTATTTTCACCTAAAAAGTGGCTTCAAAAGAAGCCATCTCCACCATCCATCCCTCATTCAAATGCTGCATGGAAATCTGAAGTAAGCAAGTCTTAAAATTACAGTTTTATTGATGCTGTTGATGATGATGGTGATCACGATTATATTCTTGTTGATTAAACTGTCCATGATGTAGACAACAGGTTGTATTACACAGCGATAAGCACGCGAATGAAGGTGATGATGATTATGATTGAAGGTCGAGGTGGAAGTAGTAGCATTTGTAGTGGTATGGTGACATGACCACCTAGTTTTACAGTGCAACAATCAATTACAAGGTTCAAAAACATGTATAGAGTCATAGTAATATTTACACCTGTTTTCCTGGGTAATTCCCATTCTATCTTTCAATTGTATATTTGTTGTGACATGTCTGAAACACTCACAATTGAGCAATAGGATGTCAATTAGACAGTATGATGTCACCACAAACTGCTGTCTGACAAAGGTGGATGTGCCATATCAAAAACCTGTAGCCTATAGCTGTATAGCCTATAGAAACTGTAGTTATAGCCTATAGTCCCTTAACATTTACCAAATGTAACATTACAGGCTTATTCTAAAATGTAATAAATTGCTTTTCCCCTCTTCAATCTACACACAACTCCCATAATGACAAAGCAAAAATTGTTTTTTGGAAATTTATAACAAAGAAAAAACAAACATTTTATATTTACTTAAGTATTCAGGCCCTTTACTCGGTACTTTGTTGAAGCACCTTTGGCAGTGATTACAGCCTCGAGTCTTCTTGGGTATGACGCTACAAGCTTGGCACATCTGTATTTGGGGAGTTTCATCTCTGAAGATCCTCTCAAGCTCTGTCAGGTTGGATGCGAAGTGTCGCTGCACAGCTATTTTCTGGATGGCAGGTAGCCTGGCGGGTAGGAGTCTTGGGCCATGAACCGAAAGGTTGCTGGATCGAATCTCCAAGCTGAAAAGGTAAAAAATCTGTTGTTCTGCCCCTGAGCAAGGCAGTTAACCCACTGTTCACTGGGTGCCCGGTGATGTGGATGTCCCCCGCACCAGAGGGGTTGTGTTAAATGCAGATGACACATTTTAGTTGTACAACTGACTAGGTTTCCCCCTTTCCCTCTCCAGAGATGTTTGATCAGGTTCAAGTCCAGGCTTTGCCTGGGCTACTCAAGGACATTCAGAGACTTGTCCCTAAGCCACTCCTGTGTTCTCTTGGCTGTGTTGTTGTCCTGTTGGAGGGTGAACCTTCGCCCCAGTCTGAGGTCCTGTGTGCTTTGGAGCAGGTTTCCATCAAGGATATTTTTGTATTTTGCTCCATTCATCTTCCCCTTGATCCTGAATCGTCTCCCAGTGGGTGGGGAAATATATTAATGAGCTCGCCTTGACTGACAGCTCTTTGAAATACCTATGTCAAGCAATGAGGATGCAGTGAGCAGATTGCCGTAAAAATAATCTCAAGCTAATTTGGTGATACACAAAGCAACTCAACCAACATTAAATTTGCATCAACTATATATGCAGGTTATTTATCTTTTTTTTATATCTCCCATTTGGCATGTCTCTTGTGATGCGGTTCACAGTAACTAACTAAGACCAAACACAGAGGAAAGGGCAAAAATATTCCCATAGATCAATAGGGTAAACTTTTAATTATATTTGCTGACACACTACAGTCAAATTTTGGCACCAGTAGCTATTTATACCATGCCCATCTCCAAACACTCCTTCTCGGATGCTGGTTACAAAGCGGTACTTATTTAAATTCTGTAAGAGAATATTGTGGTACATTTGGTGTATTAAAATGAGAGTTCAGGTGATGTCACCTTGCCCCCTTAATAATGAATCCAAGTGTTTGACATGGACCAGTAACCTTATAATCAAACTTTATCAATGTCATAGTAACAGTCATTTTTCATACTTTGGTCATCATACCCTCATCTGGTTACCTTCAAATATCATCCAAATCATTAAAATATGATTTAGACTGTTATTGACCTTTAATTGTTAAGTTCTTAAAAATGATTGCACAACTTACAATGTCAAAAGAAGTGCTCAACCTTCATCTTCTTCTTCTTCTTATTCTTCTTCTTCATGTTGCTTTCCGGCAGACTAGACGGTATGTTGCGTATTGCTGCCTTTCACAAGCTAGGTTCCCATCCAATTTGCGACAAATTTTCAATTTGAATATTTTAAAGTCTGCATAAAACAATTTGCACGTTTTCCCAACGGAGAACGGTTTCCATCCAACTGACTTTTTTTTCGCCACCGTGTGAAATTCATCATCATTTATTTAATCTGTAGCCAAATAAACTGCATGCTTTCCCGAGTCGTGGTGGGAGGATCACACAACATGTGATATCACAAAAAGATCCCACCATGTCGAAAGAACAAATTGTCTTTCGACATTTAGAAAATTGTACCGGCATTTGATGTTTCCATCAGCCCAGTCGTGACCTTTTTCATGCATCAGGTAATTCATCTGTATGAAGTGATTGGATGGAAACATGGGTCTTTGGAAAGTGTATAGCACATTTGTTCACAAAAAAAGGGGAAATTAGGAAAGAAAGGAAATTGTACCGTCAGTTTTACGTGCCCACCATAATTATTGGGAAAATGACAAATTTTTTGTTATTTTGGCTCTATACTCCAGCATTTTAGATTTGAAATGATACAATGACTATGAGGTTAAAGTACATATTGTCTGCCTTTATTTGAGGTTATTTTCATATCATGGTGAACTGTTTAGAAATTACACCACTTTCTGTACATAGTCCCCCCATTTTAGTGTCCAACAGCCATGAGAAGCCAGAACAGCTCACTAATTCAGTGGCAATCCTTGAAGGTGAATGATAAATGGAGCGATTCCTGTGCACATCAAGTCCCAGTAGCAGCACGACCCTAAGAAGGTATCCACGGCTGTACTGTTTATTTAGCATTACCAATATGTATTGAAAGGGTGACATTATGATAGGTTTTAATGAAGACCAGGCTTCTGGTTTCTTCATACCACAGTCATCAGCAAGGGCTCCGAACCCAAAGCCAGATCCCTCAGAAATGTAATCACTGTAAATACGATTGAGGCTGATTAATAGCAGGGGGAGTAGGTCTATGACAGTGGAATACTTAATAGGATTTATTGTGCCATTGGGGCTCATGGTGCTCATGCTCTGAAATTCAGCTGCCAGTGTTTACAACACCACATTGAAGTTGATTAGTGGGCTTTATGTATATTTCCTTGTGTTATATCTAGGTAACATTTAAGTAAATGTTGTGTTGCCTTAAAACACTGATTCAAAATGGAATCTACATGATGAATCAATTAAGTTTGTCTTCTGGATTAAAATTAGTTTAAATGTGACTCATCAATGGTAATGATTGAATATTTTATTAGTGACTTACTGTAGCTATGTAGTTTGCATTATAGTGTTATGAAGCACAGATGTTCATTACCAATGTTAAATCAGATTTATGCGTATAATTATTAATTGTTTCCCTTCTTCAATGCTATTTAATAATAGTTGAAAGCTCTTGGGAGTGTGAGTCAAGTGCCAGTGCTACCATTTGCTTCATTGCCCAAGAATGTGGTAGAACAGCAGAGGCCAATCCAGACTACAGTTTAGCCAGTTCAGTTAAGATGAGGGCACCTTGGTGTGAGATTCTACAGATTCACATGACCATGGTCAGTGTGGAGTTAAGTCCGTAAACTGACAAGACTAACAAACTTTAGGTACAGTTGAAGTCGGAAGTTTACATACACCTTAGCCAAATGCATTTAAACTCAGTTTTTCACAATTCTTGACATTTAATCTTAGTAACAATTCCCTGTCTTAGGTCAGTTAGGATCACCACTTTATTTTAAGAATGTGAAATGTCAGAATAATAGTAGAGAGAATTATTTATTTCAGCTTTTATTTCTTTCATCACATTCCCAGTGGGTCAGACATTTATATACACTCAATTAGTATTTGGTAGCATTGCCTTTAAATTGTTTAACTTAGGTCCAACATTTTGGGTAGCCTTCCAAAAGCTTCCCACAATAAGTTGGGTGAATTTTGGCCCATTCCTCCTGACAGAGATGGTGGTCGCACACACTATTTCATTTCTGCCCACCAATTTTCTATGGGATTGAGGTTAGGGCTTTGTGATGGCCACTCCAATAGCTTCACTTTGTTGTCCTTAAGCCATTTTGCCACAACTTTGGAAGTATGCTTGGGTTCATTGTCCATTTGGAAGACACATTTGCGACCAAGCTTTAACTTCCTGACTGATGTCTTGAGATGTTGCTACAATATATCCACGTAATTTTCATCCCTCATGATGCCATCTATTTTGTGATGTACACCAGTCCCTCCCGTGCTTCACTTTTGGGATGGTGTTCTTCGGCTTGCAAGCATACCCCTTTTTCCTTCAAACATAACGATGGTCATTATGGCCAAACAGTTCTATTTTTGTTTCATCAGACCAGAGGACATTTCTCCAAAAAGACTATGTTTGTCCCAATGTGCAGTTGCAAACTGTAGTCTGGCTTTTTTATGGCGGTTTTGGAGCAGTGGCTTCATCCTTGCTGAGCGGCCTTTCAGGTTATGTCAATATAGGACGTGTTTTACTGTGGATATAGATACTTTTGTACCTGCTTCCTCCAGCATCTTCACAAGGTCCTTTGCTGTTGTTCTGGGATTGATTTGCACTTTGCGCACCAAAGTACATTCATCTCTAGGAGACAGAACTCGTCTCCTTCCTGATCGCTATGATGGCTGCGTGGTCCCATGGTGTTTATACTTGGGTACTATTGTTTGTACAGATGAACGTGGTACCTTCAGGTGTTTGGAAATTGCTCCCAAGGATGAACCAGACTTGTGGAGGACTACACAATTTTTTTCTGAGGTCTTGGCTGATTTCTTTTGATTTTCCCATGATGTGAAACAAAGATGCACTGAGATTGAAGGTAGGCCTTGAAACACATCCACTGACTTAAATGATGTCAATTAGCCTATCAGAAGCTTCTAAAGCCATGACATCATTTTTGTGAATTTTCCAAGCTGTTTAAAGGCACAGTCAGCTTAGTTTATGTAATCTTCTGACCCACTGGAATTGTGATACAGTGAATTATAAGTGAAATTTTGTCTCTGTATCAATTGTTGGAAAAATGTTTTGTGTCAAGCACAAAGTAGATGTTCTAACCGACTTGCCAAAACTATAGTTTCTTAACAAGAAATTTGTGGAATGGTTGAAAAACAAGTTTTAATGACTCCAAGCTAAGTGTATGTAAACTTCTGACTTCAACTGTACATGTCATTTCAGGTCAATAACCACAGTCACGTGTTGGGTCCCAAGGTGTCATAATATGCGACTGTGGTCGTTTGTTCCTGCTGTATCTAAGAGACTTTGGACTGACCCAATAACAACAGTGAAGGCAGTTTGACATTGTTTTCCCCGTTGTATGAAACCCTGCACCGCAGCCCCCTACTTACAGCCTGCAGTTCCCTCTTTCTCTCCTTTGATTAGATGTACAGTATGTCCTGTAACCTCTGGTCTTTGTTTAGGACAAAGGAACTGCAGTATGTGAAGCTTTCCATCGGGTTGTTAAAGGTTCAGACCAAGATCTAAGAGTCGTTACAATGTCCACAGATATTCTGTTTCTGTAAGGTACATTCATTTGGCTTACGTAATGTCCACTTCACCTAGATGTACCATGCATGTACACTAAATGTGGTCTCTTAAGTGGATGTTCAATGCCCTACGCATCATTGTATAGTTTCCGTATATAGAGCTCTATTTTAGCAAACCTAATGCAATGGTAAACTTTAGCGCTGGCGATACCAAAATATGTCCGGGGATGCCGTGATACGTAAATGTTTCTAAATATGAGTGTCACTGGATCCTCTCATCTCCCTCTCCATGATGGGCATATAACCCATCCATGTAGGCTTTTACGCACATCCAAATCCTAAATGATAACAGGGGCTGGCTAAAATATTGCCAAATAGCCTACAGAGATGAAAAGGGGATGTCCAATCGCTGTTTTGCTGCTCCCAAACTTGATATTTTAATAAAGCTTATGGGGATTAAGATTTATTTCAAAGTGATCTCACGAGCCTAACCCTTAATTGTCTTGACTACGCAGCAAATGCATTGGGCAGGACAAAATAAATGCCTTAATTGAGAGGAGAGAACGCTTGGTTTTTAATCACATTAAACAAAATTGGGGGGAAATGTTTCTGTTGTATTTATCGCTTTGGTGCAATTTTCACAAGAGTGTGGTACATTTTCACAAGAGTGTGGTACATTTTCACAAGAGTGTGGTACATTTTCACAAGAGTGTGGTACATTTTCACAACTCTTAGTACAAAACTCAAAATGGATCTTCTAAAAGGCAGTTATTTCAAACCTCTGAGTACATTTTCAATTGAATACTAAATACAGCACACAAAATCATACAGTCACTTTTACACCAAACGTAATCATTGTTTCATTGCAATACATGTTCATATAATGTCCATTCACAATGCAATGATCACATTACTTTTGATATGATTATCTTCTCTTTTGTTAAAATACATTTGACTATTATGTAATCCGACTGCTCTTAATTCATGATCACCTAACCATTTGGTACACCTATAGATTTTACATAAGGAGGCCCTGAAGCCCAAGGCAAAAAAACTAAAACATAGACTCTTATCTCGCTTGAATGACTTAGTATCTCGTGTGTGAATAAACTTGGTTTATGCTTTTCTGATCGTCCGTGACATTTAATAGGTTCATTTAAAACCTAAAAGTAGCCTACCAAAGTTGCTAACTGCCTTGTATTCAGGACTCTATTGTCACTCTAATCACCCTGACATCAATGCAAATGTGATCGAAAATCTAATCAAACATATTTAATTATAATTATTATATTCAGCCCAAGGGCGTTGGCTGCAAGTGGCTGCAAAATGCATGGATTTTTTTAGGGGGCATTATGGCCACACAAAGGGGATTCAGCTGGGACATTTGAGGCATTATCAAATGCTTGTAAAATTGTGAATGAGAGACTGATCAAGTGTGTACAGCCTGCGCAAAAAAACAAAGCAGAGCTCATGCCTTTCATGAGTTTTTTCAAATCATTATTAGAATCGCATCATGCAGCCTTAGAATATATAAACTATTTAAATTAAGCATATAGATGTACCAGTTTCTTTGTTAACCGCTCAACACAGAATAGCCGCATGTGCTCACTCCCTCAAATCGTTTGGAGAACATATTATTTACATTTTATTCAGCTATGTTCAGTTATATATTTCAAACTATAAAATAATGCATAACAATTCTAAGCAAGTCTTGTGTGCTAAATGAACTAGTGTAGCCCACAGCCATATGGCATAGCCAGATCAGGGCCTAACACAAGGACAACTCTGTGTATGCTATTCTGTTCTTCTGAAATATATTTTCTTCATATCATGTTTCTTTAGACCTGTCTAAAATAAATAATTGATTTATTGTCATGGTCTAGGATATATTACATGGACTTATTAGACTTTTAAAAATGTACACTACCATTCAAAAGTTTGGGGTCACTTAGAAATGTCCTTGTTTTCCATGAAAATATACATGAAATGAGTTGCAAAATGATTAGGTAATATAGTCATGACCTTGACAAGGTTATAAATGATGATTTTTCATTGAAATAATAATTGTATCCTTCAAACTTTTTTTCAACAAAGAATCCTTCATTTACAGCAATTACAGCCTTGCAGACCTTTGGCATTCCAGTTGTCAATTTATGGAGGTAATCTGAAGAGATTTCACCCCATGCTTCCTGAAGCACCTCCCACAAGTTGGATTGGCACTTCTTACATACCATACGTTCAAGCTGCTCCCACAACAGCTCAATAGGGTTGAGATCCGGTGGCTGGAGTGGCCACATTAGACAGAATACCAACTGACTGCTTCTTCCCTAAATAAATATTGCATCGTTTGGAGCTGTGCTTTGTGTCATTGTCCTGTTGTGGGAGGAAATTGGCTCCAATTAAGCGCCGTCCACAGGGTATGGCATGGCGTTGCAAATGGAGTGATAGCCTTCCTTCTTCAAAATCCCCTTTACTCTGTACAAATCTCCCACTTTACCACCACCAAAGTACCCCCAAACCATCACATTGCCTCCATCATGCTTGACAGATGGCGTCAAGCACTCCTACAGCATTTTGTCATTTTTTTTTGCATCTCACGAATGTTCTTATTTGTGATCCGAACACCTCAAACTTTCCATTACATTTTTTTCCAATCTTCCTCTGTCCAATGTTATTTTGCCCATCTTAATATTTTATTTTTATTGGCCAGTCTGAGATATGGCTTTTTCTTTGCAACTCTGCCTAGAACGCCAGCATCCCGGAGTCGCCTCTTCACTGTTGACGTTGAGACTGGTGTTTTGCGGTTACTATTTAATGAAGCTTCCAGTTGAGGACTTGTGAGGCATCTGTTTCTCAAACTGTGCACCGGGGCCTCCCACTCATCTTTCTAATCTGGTTAAGGAAGTAGTACACAACATTGTACAAGATCTTCAGTTTCTTGTCAATTTCTTGCATTGAATAGCCTTCATTTCTCAGAACAAGAATAAACTGACAAGTTTCAGAAGAAAGTCTTTGTTTCTAGCCATTTTGAACCTGTAATTGAACCCACAAATGCTGATGCTCCAGATACTCAACTAGTCTACAAAGGACAGTTGTATTGCTTCTTTAATCAGCACAACATTTTTCAGCTGTGCTAACATAATTGCAAAATGGTTTTCTAATGATCAATTAGCCTTTTAAAATGATAAACTTGGATTAGCTAACACAACGTGCCGTTGGAACACAGGAGTGATGGTTGCTGATAATGGGCCTCTGTACGCCTATGTAGATATTCCATTAAAAATCAGCCGTTTCCAGCTACAATAGTCATTTACAACATTAACAATGTCTACACTGTATTTCGGATCAAGTTGATGTTCTTTTTTATGGACCAAAAATGTGCTTTTCTTTCAAAAACAAGGACATTTCTAAGTGACCCCAAACTTTTGAACGATAGTGTATATGTTCCAAAGGTCTGCATCAGTGGCTTGTAGGTTATGCTTGGAAGTCAGGAGATGCTAAATGTGTTTATGTTAATTACGGTCAATTACCGTGAGACCGGCAGTTATTTGCTTGACAATCACCGGCTGGCAAAATTCAATGACCGCCACAGTCCTTGTAGTTCAAGCAAGATACTAAGTCGTTTGAACAACTTATTATCTCGTTTGAATGACATTGGTATTTTGCCTAATTCGTTATGCAGCTTGTCATACCATGTAATGGTTGATGCAGCCATTCATTCACTGATCCATCCATTGATATGAATATTCATTGACAGTTTTTTGATAGCCTAAAGCAGGGCTGCTTTTGAATGCCAGAGCATGTAGGTAGGCGAGTGTGGAGTGAGGAGCAGAGCTTAAATCGAGCAGATTTTAAAAATGGTGTCGGCCTTATTTCCCGCTCAAATTTCGCTCTACTGCTTAACCATTTTTAATTTCCTTTATTACCATTCTTTTAATTAGGCCTATTCAGTTGTTATTATTTAGCCTACCCCACCCACAGTAGCCTATATCCAGTTTGTATTCTACTTTCTAACATTAGGATATGTGGTTTCTATTTTGAAGGACTTCAAATGTATTAACGCGTCTTTTAGGTAGACAAGACATAGGCTACTGTAAAAAGTATTTTAGTTTTTCTTATTATAAATCCATTTAATTAAGATAAAATATAATGAATAGATTGTAAATAATAAAGGCCAGTATGAGCTTTCTTTCATAAATAAAATGGAATAAATCATCTGAAACTGCAAGTGATTTGCACACAGAAGCAAGCACCAACAAGTTTCACATGTGCATTGAGTGTTTGTAACGATGTGCACTGAGAGTCGGGAAGCAAGTTCAGGGAGTGAGTGTTTGTAACGATGTGCACTGAGAGTCGGGAAGCAAGTTCAGGGAGTGAGTGTTTGTAACGATGTGCACTGAGAGTCGGGAAGCAAGTTCAGGGAGTGAGTGTTTGTAACGATGTGCACTGAGAGTCGGGAAGCAAGTTCAGGGAGTGAGTGTTTGTAACGATGTGCACTGAGAGTCGGGAAGCAAGTTCAGGGAGTGAGTGTTTGTAACGATGTGCACTGAGAGTCGAGAAGCAAGTTCAGGGAGTGAGTGTTTGTAACGATGTGCACTGAGAGTCGGGAAGCAAGTTCAGGGAGTGAGTGTTTGTAACGATGTGCACTGAGAGTCGGGAAGCAAGTTCAGGGAGTGAGTGTTTGTAACGATGTGCACTGAGAGTCGGGAAGCAAGTTCAGGGAGTGAGTGTTTGTAACGATGTGCACTGAGAGTCGGGAAGCAAGTTCAGGGAGTGAGTGTTTTAATAAGTAAACACAAAAACAAGAAACACGAACAACACACATACTTAACACTGGAATGGAAATAATAACACATGGGGGAGGAGCCAAAAGGAGTGACATATAGGGAAGGTAATCAGGGAAGTGATGGATTCCAGGTGAGTCTGATAACGTGCAGGTGCGCGTAACAATGGTGACAGTTGTGCGGAGGGGGAGCACACATGGCAGTGTGGGAAATGCGCTCTACAAATGACATTTTTATCAATATTATAAAGAGAGAACAAAACATGTAAAAGCTTAATTACATAAGGGAATATTAGTGTGAATTTACCCATACTATAAACAAGAGAAAGGACAATGGAAAATATTTGAAATGACTAAAATGTACAAATACATTGAGATGAAGCTACCCTCGTGGGGATGCTATTTCTCAAAAATGTATTACATTGAAGTAGGGACCGGCACAGAGTCCAGTAGGACAGTGTCACAAGGCTACATAGTAATAGGCACTTCACTACTGCTGGAGGGAACACACAGCCATCCTTGATTGTGAGCTAGAATTAAACGTTAAATTAAATGTGTTCCACACAAGAGGCAAACAAATGGTTCTCCATCAATATAATCAAGGTAACATGATATCATATGGGAATTGCTTAGACCGCACTTACCGGTAAGGACTAGTTATCTCACACACTCTGGCAGATAAGTAGCCTATGTGAGTGCTTTAACAGTAGCCTTAATGTACAGTTTAAGTATCCATCACGATAAATGAATGAACTTCAGAGATAATAGGCTGGTCAATGCTGTGAACAATATCCTTTTATTAGCTTACCAGAATCAACTTCAAAAAGAGGTTTGTGATAGGCCTTCCGTTGGAAAGTGTAATTTGTTATAGCCTACAGTTCACAATAACAGGAAAAAATAGATGTAACCACTGAAAAAGTAAAGAGATAGTAAGTTTTCATGATGACACTTTAATAATTGAAGTGTTGGATAATGGTTTACTGAAACATTAGGAAGCAATCGGATTATCCATACAATGACAACCTATTAATTTGATTTTAAGGTGAAGCCAGACCAGCGAATCTAGTTTCGCATGGTCTGAGAGTCTTTAGGTGCCTTTTGGCCAACTCTAAGCAGGATGTCACGTGCCTTTTACTGAGGAGTGACTTATGTCTGGCCACTCTACCATAAAGGCCTGATTGATGGAGTGCTGCAGAGATGGTTGTCCTTCTGGAACGTTCTACCATCTCTACAGAGGAACTCTGCGCCCATTGCTCAGTTTGGCTGGATGGCCAGCTCTGGGAAGAGTCTTGGTGGTTCCAAACTTCTTCCATTTAACAATGGAGGCCACTGTGTTCTTGGGGTCCTTCAGTGCCTTCAAGGATGATCAATGGAAACAGGATGCACTTCAGCTCGATTCCGAGTCTCATTGCAAAGGGTATTTAAGGTATTTCTGTTTTTTATGTTTATAAATTTGCAAAAATTTCTAAAAACCTTTTTTTGCTTCGTCATTTTGTAGTATTGTGTGTAGATTGCTGCGGATTTATATTTATTTAATCCGTTTTAGAATGAGGCTGTACCGTAACAAAATGTGGGAAAAGTCAAAGGGTCTGAATACTTTCCGAAGGCACTGTAGATACAAAAGAATGTGGACACCCCTTCAAATGAGTGGATTTGTCGATATCAGCCACACCAGTTGCTGACAGGTGTATAAAACCGTGCACACAGCCATGCGATCTCCATGGGTAGCCTAGTGGTTAGAGCAGGGTAGCCTAGTGGTTAGAGCGTTGGACTAGCAACCGGAAGGTTGCAAGTTCAAACCCCCGAGCTGACAAGGTACTAATCTGTCGTTCTGCCTGAACAGGCAGTTAACCCACTGTTCCTAGGCCCTCATTGAAAATAAGAATTTGTTCTTAACTGACTTGCCTAGTTAAATAAAAAAATAAAAAAAGAATAGACAAACATTTGCTGTAGAATGGCCTTACTGAAGAGCTCAGTGACTTTTAACGTGGCACCGCCATAGGATCCCACCTCTGCCATGCTAGAGCTGCCCCGGTCAACTGTAAGTGCTGTTATCAGGAGCTTCATGAAGTAGGTTTCCATAACCGATCAGCTGTACACAAGCCTAATATCATCAGGCGCAATGCCAAGTGTCAGCTGGAGTGGTGTAAAGCTCGCTGCTGTTGGACTCTGGAGCAGTGGAAACACGTAGTCTGGAATGATGACTCATGCTTCACCATCTGACAGTCCGATGGACAAATCAGGGTTTGAAAGAAACTATGTTTAGCAGGCACTAGTTTGCATCATGCCTGTCTTGAGTATTTGGCCATAGGTTCTCATCAAAATTGCAGTAAAAAATATGCCTACAAACAAAATTAATGCACAATGAAAGGTTTAGAATGTAAGACTGGCTGTGTTACCAGTTTGGAGTTTTTTACTAAGAGTTTTGAAAATTCACCACATACTTGTGAAAATAGTACCAAAGCGATAAAAAAACTAACACCAAGACCAGCTTTTGGCTGGTCTTAAATATCCCCTCCAGGGCTAACTGAAATTGGCACTTCGGCTCACGTTCTTTTAGGACACACCTCAGATATTACCACCCTTCCCACCTCAGCGCAGGCAAGCTTATGTAAGGCAGGTAAATTACCAATCCTGGCATTAGGGCTAGAGAATAGAAGAGCTCCGGCTTTAACAGGTCAAAATTGCAAACGAGAATGCATTTGACAATTTCGCGCAACCCGAAAATAGAGCCCAGAGTGTAGAATGCAAATAATCAACAAGCTGGTTCAATCACTGATGAACCCCATGGAATGCAAAGAGGGAGATACCTATGTAATTTTGCATGGGGGTACACTCAAATGAAGTAACAATTGAATTAAAATCAAATCAAATCAAATCAAATGTATTTATATAGCCCTTCGTACATCAGCTGATATCTCAAAGTGCTGTACAGAAACCCAGCCTAAAACCCCAAACAGCAAACAATGCAGGTGTAAAAGCACGGTGGCTAGGAAAAACTCCCTAGAAAGGCCAAAACCTAGGAAGAAACCTAGAGAGGAACCGGGCTATGTGGGGTGGCCAGTCCTCTTCTGGCTGTGCCGGGTAGAGATTATAACAGAACATGACCAAGATGTTCAAATGTTCATAAATGACCAGCATGGTCGAATAATAATAAGGCAGAACAGTTGAAACTGGAGCAGCAGCACAGTCAGGTGGACTGGGGACAGCAAGGAGCCTTCATGTCAGGTAGTCCTGGGGCACGGTCCTAGGGCTCAGGTCAGTTGAAACTGGAGCAGGAGCATGGCCAGGTGGACTGGGGACAGCAAGGAGTCCTCATGTCAGGTAGTCCTGGGACATGGTCCTAGGGCTCAGGTCCTCCGAGAGAGAGAAAGAAAGAGAGAAGGAGAGAATTAGAGAACGCACACTTAGATTCACACAGGACACCGAATAGGACAGGAGAAGTACTCCAGATATAACAAACTGACCCTAGCCCCTGACACATAAACTACTGCAGCATAAATACTGGAGGCTGAGACAGGAGGGGTCAGGAGACACTGTGGCCCCATCCGAGGACACCCCGGACAGGGCCAAACAGGAAGGATATAACCCCACCCACTTTGCCAAAGCACATCCCCCACACCACTAGAGGGATATCTTCAACCACCAACTTACCATCCTGAGACAAGGCCGAGTATAGCCCACAAAGATCTCCGCCACGGTACAACCCAAGGGGGGCAACCCAGACAGGCCGACCACAACAGTGAATCAACCCACCCAGGTGACGCACCCCCCCAGGGACGGCACGAGAGAGCCCCAGCAAGCCAGTGACTCAGCCCCGTAACAGGGTTAGAGGCAGAGAATCCCAGTGGAAAGAGGGGAACCGGCCAGGCAGAGACAGCAAGGGCGGTTCGTTGCTCCAGAGCCTTTCCGTTCACCTTCCCACTCCTGGGCCAGACTACACTCAATCATATGACCCACTGAAGAGATGAGTCTTCAGTAAAGACTTAAAGGTTGAGACCGAGTTTGCGTCTCTGACATGGGTAGGCAGACCGTTCCATAAAAATGGAGCTCTATAGGAGAAAGCCCTGCCTCCAGCTGTTTGCTTAGAAATTCTAGGGACAATTAGGAGGCCTGCGTCTTGTGACCGTAGCGTACGTGTAGGTATGTACGGCAGGACCAAATCAGAGAGGTAGGTAGGAGCAAGCCCATGTAATGCTTTGTAGGTTAGCAGTAAAACCTTGAAATCAGCCCTTGCTTTGACAGGAAGCCAGTGTAGAGAGGCTAGCACTGAAGTAAAATGCATTTAATGTCCCAATACACTACAAAAATCTCACATGCTTAGATGATTAAGCCCATGATCGTTAAACTATCCACAAATGTATACATTTTAGGATCACTATTGCAATAGTCTCATCCCCCAGTTAGCTCTATGTGGTAGCAATTACCGTGTGGACGAGGTTGCTATGGCATTACAATCTCTTCAAAAAGCACAGAATTGCCAATACTATCCAAGCACAGTGATTTGGCACATGATTACTATTTAATTATTTGGATGTTAACTTACTCAACAAGACATTCTCACTTGTCCTCACATTATTACTGGCCTCATTACTGCCTTTCTTAGAGTGAGAATACAGTATGGAAAGGATTTATACCAGCAGATGTAGGACCTTAATTTGAGCCGGGTTGCTAGAGCAGGAAAAATATTCCCTGCAGCAACAGGACATGTGAAGTATTATGTGTATTAAAATGAATTTACATTTTTTTTGTAGGGGTTGATTCATTTTCCGTAAAAGGGAAAATCAAATCTTACATTAGTAAGTGGAAATGACAAACTTCAGAAGCCTTTCTAAACCTCAAATACACGACAAGTTTTAAATGTCCCGCAGTTCCCCTGCAACAAGGTGATCAAATTAAGGTCCTACAGTTCAGTGTAAATGGGCTGAGTGAGACAGCTCGCTACAGAACATTGATGTTGTTATTTGGCGAGAAAACCTTTTCTAAATATAGACCGCACGGCGGCAGCTTCTTGAGGAGATGCAAACGTGACGGAGGAGAAGGAACACTCATCAGTCACAATCAGGGAGTTGAATCCTCAATGGGGATCCTGCTGTTGTCGCTTCAAATGAGTGTGTTGCGCTCAGTAGCTCATCACAATGTATTAGCTTGGGCTGGCTGTGTCTGGTCTGAGGTCTCATTAAATGTAATAATCACCTCACTCTTATTCACCCCAGGTCTAAAGATAAACTGGATGATCTCTCAATAGAGAAGGACATTAGATTAGAGACACATGAGGCAGCGAAGCTCAAATGAACATAGATAATAAGATATAGAGAGGAAGTTGTGACCCTTTGTTTCTGAGGGACTACCCTTTGTAAACTAGAGCTGATTTAACTCTGTTTACAAATATAATTTGATTTGATGGCTTTGGGCGTTGGAGCCTTAAATGAATTACTGTTTCATGTGGCTGTGGACATTCTCTGTTTACCCACATCCCCGGCATTAGTTGCGGATACTTTTGGGTTAATTTAGGTTGATTTTAGGATAGCATGTTGCTTTAGGTTGATTTTAGGATAGCATGTTGCTTTGTAATTGAATTGCCCCAGGCAGGTACAGTATGAAACTGTGAAAAGGTTGTATGTAGATGTAATCAATGCCATTTAAAAAAAAATCCAGATTATTGTGGACCCCCACATGAATGACTGTGTGTCTCCGTCCGTGTATATTGCTGTTTTCTGTGAAGACGGCTGTTATGGATTACTTCAGGAGACGCTCTCTTCCCCCATCAATGATGGCAAAGCGCAGTTGAATATCAAGGTGTAGCTCAGTGCTGATATCTGGTGGTCACTAGCTTTCTTTCACCGTCTCATGTCCTGAACTCACCTGACCCTTTGCAATACAAAATTCTGAAATAAGTTATAGGAGTTTTTTTAATCTCTTATAAAGAAATATATGAATCTAGCCTTTGTGTTAGATGAATTAGTCACATCAAAACATGTCTGAAAGTTGTATTTCATTTCGTTAATCAAATGCTTAGAAGACATTTATATTCATTGCATAGATTCCTCTCCCTGTATTGCCGTCTGCACAGTCAGTATTAGAGAGTCCACTAGAGGGAGACATTGACCACACGTTACAGTAACACAGATGATCTGCCAAAACAAATCTATACATTTTGTGTTTTCATTCGTAGAGCATTTGTCTCATTTCATTAAGAATGAATGACATCTTCGATTAAATGACGTGTCATCGGGAGAAGAGTTTTCCAATGAATATTGCTTGTCATAATATAGAGCGGCCATTTTTATTTTTAAAAATGTTTTCTTTGTCTCTTAAAACCTGTTAGGGATGACGCAGAATGTAATCCCAGTGCAGGAACATCAATCAGTGGAAATTTCAGAGCGCCACCTATAGTTTTCGATAAAACTCAAACTTTCATTAAAACACACATGCAAGGTACTGAATTAAAGCTACACTCGTTGTGAATCTCGCCAACAAGTCAGATTTGTAAAATGCTTTTCGGCGAAAGCATGAGAATCTATTATCTGATAGCATGCACCCCCCAAAATACCAGAAGTCACCTAAACAACAGATTTTGCGGTAGCCGGCGCTACACAAAACGCATAACTAAAATATAAAACATTCATTACCTTTGACGAGCTTCTCTGTTGGCACTCCTATATGTCCCATAAACATCACAATTGGGTCTTTTTCCCGATTAAATCCGTCATTGTATACCCAAAATGTAATTTCATGAAGACCGGTCTGATCCAGGAAAATTCCGCTTTACAAGACGCAACGTCACTTTTTAAAATTACAAAAGTTGCCTATAAACTTTTACAAATCACTTCAAACTACTTTTCTAAACCAACTTTAGGTATTAAACGTTAATAATCTATCAAATTGATCACGGGGCGATCTGTATTTGATAGCAGCAAGTCTTGAACTCAACCTCCATGTTTTCACTTTCATAACATCCTGCGGTGAGCCCCAAGACAGGAAGTGCCTATACGTCATCTAACCAAGGATAAAGCAGCCATAAAATGCCAGTACTGGCGACATCATGTGGAAGCTGTAGGCATTGTAATGGAATCTTCGTTTTTTGTCTGTCGCCTTAGACAATACATTGACTGGCGGATGAATATTTTTTGGTGTTTTTGGTGAACAGTTTTCCCTGGGATTTTTACTCCTAAACACGTTCTGTTATAGCCACAGACACAATTTAACCAGTTTTAGAGACTTCAGAGTGTTTTCTATACACACATACTTATCATATGCATATACTATATTCCTGGCATGAGTAGCAGGACGTTGAAATGTTGCACGATTTTTTACAAAAAGCTGCGAAAATTCGCATCATCCCTAACAGCTTTTAACTGAAATTATTTTCCCCTGACAATTTTTATAAGCTACTATATTTAAGCCTTTGTCTGGGCATAAATGTATCCATAACTGCTATAGGGGTCTTACCATCCTCCCTCAGCTAACCTTTGTGCACTTGAGGGGTTAACTCATTTGTTGTCTTCTTTTTTCTTAATCAGAATTTATTATCCTGGGTGACCTAAATTATGATTTGGAAATACAGGCTTCAGACAATCTAAAATACATCTAATGATCTAAACCTAACCCAGCTGGTGACTAAGACTACACAGCTCAACCCTAAAAGTCTTTCAAAGTCAATTCTAATTGATCTTATTTTAACGAATACACCACAACAATATATTTCTACTGGTGTCTTCGCCTAAGACATTAGTGACCATTGCCCAGTTGTTTGTGTTAGAGATGTGAGAATACACTAATCTAAACCTTGTGTCATCACTAAGAGAACTTTAAAAACTTCAGTGAACAGGCTTTTTTACATTATCTTTATTTTAGTGACCTTGATTGTATTTCAGCTATTTCTGAACCTGATTTTGTAAGGTCGACACTGGTAGAGACGAGAAGCAGGTACAGGGAGTATACATTTAATAGCAACTGGCAGCGTCTGGCCATGAACACATAATGACATTGATGCTGACACAGGGAACAAACAGGGGAGTAGACACTTATAGAAGGGGTCATCGATAAGTTAAGGGAGTCCAGGTGAGTCCAATATTGCGCAGCTGCGCGTAATGATGGTGACAGGTGTGCGTAATGAAGGGAAGCCTTGCCTTGAGTGCCAGAGAGGGAGAGCGGGAGCAGGCGTGACAGATATAGCTTTGAGCCTTTTTTTTAGCTGTCTTCAATACTATTGTGGATAATCATGCTCCCTTCAAAAAATGAGGGGTTAAATGTAGATTGAATGCCTGGTACACTCTGGAATTATCAGAAGTCTTTCATTAAAGAGATGATGCTTGGGTCAAGGGCAGGAACACAGGCTTGGGCTCAGACCTGCAAGCTTTTAAGCAGCTGAGGAATCATTGTGTAAGAAAAGTTACATCTGATTCTTATGTAACCACTCTTTGGGATTGTAATGAGAACCCGGCGAAATTCTGGAAAACTGTCAAATCCCTGAAGGGTTCCACTTCCTCCTCTGACACAACAAATTCATTCAGACACTGGCCTCATTTTGGGAAAAAATTGATGATGCATTTAATCACCATTTTATTTCAGCGGGTATTCTCTTTGAATGAACTTCACAATGATACTGGTCTAGATGCTGATAGGGGAAACTTGCTGAATGATCAGAGAAATTATAATCAAAGCTTTTCTTTTAGACTATTTACAGAAAAAGAAGTCCTGGATGCTTTGCTTGCAATAGACATGAAATCCACAGGGGCAGACCAATTGGATCCTGTTTTGCTTAAGTGTGCAGCGCTTATCATCGTTGGCTCAGTAACCCACATTTTTTATCTAACATTATCAGGAAATATTCTAAAATAATTGAAATCACCTCTTGTGCTGCCATTCCATTAGTAGTGATCTTAACCTTTTCCCACTTGAGTTCCAAATTACTCTAATGGTCGCCCAAGCATGAGTTTGTTTTATGTGCGTGATGTCAGAATGCACTCACTGTTCAAAACTGTGATAGTTACGCAACAGGACAGGTAACCTGGGCTGCCCTCAAACCAAGGCACACTGTCTGCTAATTATCTATAGGCTATGTTTCAACTTGTCAATTTCAAGTGATTTTCTAACTAGTTTTATTTTCTAACAACAGTTTGAATTGAGGTGTGTTCTGCCTCCTCATTAATCCACATAAGAAGTAGCACATTTCACTGTTGCAGACATTTACGTTTGAAGCTTTACTGAGCCGGACAAACTTGTCTCTTCAAGGAGAGCCCAAGCACTTCCCCAGTGTGTCGCCAGATCAGGTATGATGACATTGCGCATCTCAAGTCAAAACAGGCCTTGCACAAACTTTTCCCCCTGGCACATTTTCTGGCTTACGCTCACATTGCCTACATTGTTGTTTTCCTTACAAATAATAACTTTGGACATGTGTGCGTTCCCTTCAAAGTAAGGGCCTTATTTTCTGTATATCATGTTGTCATTTCTACTGTAGCATACTGTGTATGTATGGAGAATAATGTATTTACTGTTTATTCACATGTTTTCAAGTATGTGGTGACAAAATCATGCATTCGGATTCTTGCATAGATTGTAATGGACACATATGATGTGTGTAAAATACTTTTTTTGAAGGTTGTATTGATTATGATTAACTAATGCTCAGCTATTTGCCAGCTAAGTGTGGCGCCATGTTTGTTGACATCATACAATGCATTCTGGTTGTCACGTAAGCGTTTGTCAGACCAAAGATGTTATAACAAGGGATAGTTCAAGCGACTGACTTGGGGATTCTATTGGGAGGTTATAGGTTTTACACATGAGGACATCTTTCTCTTTTGAGATAATTTCCTTATTAATGTTAATCGCTAGTTAGCTGGTTAACTAGCTATCTAATAAATGTACTGAGTCAAAGCAAATTTTGCTAGCTATACAGCCTGATAGCAGTGATGGTCTAGGCCTAAATCACTATGTTGTTTGTGCAACAGTATCTTCTAAATCAAAGAGGAATATGCAAATATGAATATGTTAGCTACATGAAGTAGCTAAGAGAACATTTAATGTAGCCAAAGATTATAGGGTCCCCTAGGAAACACTGATAAACACTTTGGTTCCAACCCATCATAATAACTCCTCCCTGGAATTTTAATTTGTTGCCATGTCAAACAGCACTTTATTCAAAGTGCCCACTATTATCTTTTAACTATAGAATTAGAATAATCATAATTTTTGATTCCAACAGTTCACCCAAGTGTTTTGATCTAAATCTCGAGTCAAATCGCAAAAGCAAATATTTGGTAAAAAAATAAGCCCTAGATTTCGTTGCCCATATCATGCAGCCCTACGTGGCAGTGTGGAAATGATCTCAAATGACTGCAGGAAGTGCATGAAGTTATGAAAATGTGGAAAATTATTTTTGGTTGAAGTTTAATTGAACAGTATAAAACAATCAGAATAGAGAGTGACCCATTTGATCACTTTGTGTGTATGTGTCACGCACTACTCATAAAGCAAATGTTGAACTTTTATTATTAAAAAACATCAAATACCGTCATACCGTCAAAAATGTGAAAAATACAACGATGATACATTTTGGCCATTTTTGTTTGAGTAAAAGCTGCTGAAGATGTCAGCATGGCAAAGTAATAACAAACATGTCCATTCATCTTTTCCATAAGGGATAGTTACTGCCACATTCTCAGGCAATAGAGACCTTTGTTTACCCTTTGGGAATATGCCTCATAGGCTAATGGAACAATTTTGTAAGATGTTGACTGGATCTCATTTAGATTGAATACATTTTTAAGCATGAGAACCAGGATAATACGACTACAGCATATTGCAATGTGTAAAACATGTTTAGCAGGGTCATAGCGGGTTCTTTTGCATAGCACATCATTTAATTAGGCTACCCATAGAGGCTACTGTAGGGTACTACATCACATCTGGTGGTCTGGGACACAGTTGTGCTCACATTGCAACAGCATGTTTTCTTGCAGGACAGCCACATCCCTGCCATCAAAACCTCCTCTTACCAAATATCTGCATTGACAATTATTTACGTGAGTAGATTTCACTGACAACACGTTGATAGATAGTGGAATTTAAATAATTGATTGAATGATGTTGAGGTATGGTCTCTAGTATAAATATATTTTATCACAGTGGGACAAGTTGATACATTTTGATCAGAAAATATGTATGGTGAAGGATGGCATGCTTCAGATATGTTTAAACATAAATGTATGACTCTTTACTGGGAATTTTGACAGTGTTTATTACTGCCTCATTAACCACTGAGTTGTTCAACTTTCAGAGTGAGAGAGAGAGAGAGAGCGAAATAAAGAGAGCGAGAGACAGAGCACCTCTAGCTGCCCCCATAATCATCATTATTCAAGGACCTCAGCTTCACCACAGGAGACACGCAATTGAGAGTTAAACAAAAATGGTTCTAAAAGTAAAACTAAGGGCAAACGAAGCAAACTCTTCTGAAATGTAACTCACAAACTTTGCTCTGTGTTGCGGGCTGCTCTACGTATTCTGATCATGGCGGACCTCCTACCCTTCGACAGGCACATCTCCTACCTTGTGAGTATTGCGCGGCCCTTATCTTCTAAGCAGCATCAGCGTTGTAGTGGCCTATTTGTTGAATTCGCCACACTTAGTGTTGGCTATGTTCAGCCAAGACATTGATAACTTTCTGATTTTGTGCAGACAATGGTCGTTTAATAAGTTGTTGAGAATAACTGAAATGTGCAAATCATGTTAAAAAGTAGTGCTGCTCACGTGGAATGTCATTACTTCAGTGTTATGTCCTTGAAATCATCCCAAATAAAATGGCATGGGATCCCATCGATCCGTAGTTTGTTTTACTGGGGGTCCACCCTTTAATGGTTGGCTACATGCCCGTTTTACGGTGTAGCTTTAAAGTGAAATCTCATCAAATCCATTCCTGCTCAGGAATGAACAGGTAGGAAATAGCCACACTGTGAAGGGGTTAGTATGAATTTGACAGTGGCTTACAGGCAGCTCGGTAACAAGCAAAATGTATTTCATATTACAGTACACTTACTGCAATATAAATACGATTTCAAAGCAAGTACTGTGTATGACACACAGTATAATACTGTACAATTTAAATGAAATCAAATTGTATTTGTCACATGCGCCAGATACAACTTTGAAATGCTTGACCAACAATGCAAGCACAACAAAAATAATTTGTGCAGGGGTACAGGCCGGTACTGAGTCAATGTGCAGGGGTACAGGCCGGTACTGAGTCAATGTGCAGGGGTACAGGCCGGTACTGAGTCAATGCGCAGGGGTACAGGCCGGTACTGAGTCAATGCGCAGGGGTACAGGCCGGTACTGAGTCAATGTGCAGGGGTACAGGTTAGTTGAGGTAATTGAGGTAATATGTATTGTATATAATATATGATATTGTGCTTAAAAGCAGGAAGTACCGAATGAAGTATGATAAAATGTCCAAGAATCAACTTCTGAAAACAAGACATGTACGCGACCTTGTGTTTCACATCATTATTCAAAAAACATTTGTTGTGAAGTGCAATAATAGTAGTCATTGTTTTTGTTGACAATGTCTACAGAACATCCTACGGTATTGTTTTTTTCCCCAAAATAAATGTCAATGTGGTTAAGATAGGTGCAACTGAAACTGCCATTACTATTGGTCATTTGTAATCTATTTCCAAACTAGGAATAACCAATTATGGGTGTCTTTCCCCTCATTCTAGATACAATAAATGGTTGCTGTGTGTGCAGGTTGTGAGCTTCCCAGACATCAGAAAGTCAATGAATAATCAACAACCCCAAACTCACCTCGGCATGCAGTCATGAATATTGATCAGCATGCAGAATCCTGAATGGTTCAGATCGGAGAGATGACTGGCTCTCTTCCACTTTTTTAGGTAATGCTGTGCTTGTAGAGGTTTTGGGAAATGTGCACCAGCGTTTGTTTTAGGTATTTGTTCCTAAAATTAGTCTAGTCCCAGTTTGAAGTTTTTGTGGAGAACACAACTAAAATGCTCCATTGAAGACTTCCTGAACAGAGAGGAATATTCATCACCTATCGGATCTAGTTCAAATGTGGTTGATGGATGTATTCTGGGTGCTCAATCTCACTATTTTGTGTTTACCTTGCTCATTGTATTCCACTGAATGATATATTATGTTTTCTCTAAAAACAAAAAATCAGCGCATTGGTAAGGAACCACTGAATGACATGTGCCTTGTGTAAACACTCTCATTTAGGTTACAGTATTACAGTATACAATAAAGTTATATTTATTGAATGCAAATTCATACTATTTTAGGTTATAAAGTATATTGACGCACATGTGCCCCAATCTATACTCAAACAAAAATGTAAACGCAACATATAACAATCTCAAAGACCTTACTGAGTTAATCTATGGATTTCACATGACTGGGAATACAGATATGCATCTGTTGGTCACAGATATCGTTAAAAAAAAAGTAGGGGCCTAGATCAAAAAAACTGTCAGTATCTGGTGTGACCACCATTTGCCTCATGCAGCGCGACACATCTTCTTCGCATAGAGTTCATCAGGCTGTTGATTGTAGGCTGTGGAATGTTGTCCCACTACTCTTCAATGGGTGTGCGAAGTTGCTGGATATTGGCGGGAACCGAAACATGTTATCGTACAGGTCGATCCAGAGCATCCCAAACATGCTAAATGGGTGAAATGTCTGGTGACTATGCAGGCCATGGAAGAACTGGGACATTTTCAGCTTCCAGGAATTGTGTACAGATACTTGCGACATGGGGCCGTGCATCATCATTCTGAAACATGAGGTGATGGCGGTGGATGAATGGCACGACAATGGGCCTCAGGATTACGTCACGGTATCTCTGCATATTCAAATTGCCATTGATAAAATGCAGTTGTGTTCATTGTCCGAAGCTTATGCCTGCCCATACCATAGCCCCACTACCACCATGGGGCACTCTGTTCACAATGTTGACATCAGGAAACGACTTGCCACACGATGCCATACACGCTGTCTGCCATCTATCCGTGAAGGGCACACTCCTCCAGCAATACCAATGGTCATAAAAGTTGAGCATTTGCCCAGTGAATTTAATTACGACACCAAACTGCAGTCAGTTCAAGACCCTGGTGAGGACTACGATCGGACAAATGAGCTTTCCTGAGATGGTTTCTGAAAGTTTGTGCAGAAATGATTTGGGTGTGGAAACCCACAGTTTCATCAGGTGGCTGGTCTCAGACGTTCCTGCAAGTGAAGAAACCTGATGTGAAGGTCCTAGACTGACGTGGTTACACGTGGTCTTGCAGGACGGTTGTACGTACTGCCAAAATCTCTAAAATGATGTTGGAAGCGGCTTATGGTAGATAAATAAACATGAACTTCTCTGGCAACAGCTCTGGTGAACATTCCTGCTGTCAGCATGCCAATTGCACGCTCCCTCAACTTGAGACATCTGTGGCATTGTGTTGTGTGACAAAACTGCACATTTTAGAGTGTCCTCTTATTGTCCCAGCACAAGGTTCTTGGCGTCTTGATAAGCCAGACGTGTCAAGTGGATGAATTATCTTGGCAAAAGAGAAATGCTCACTAACGTGGGTATAAACAAAATTGTGGACAAAATTTGTGAGAAATAAAGTTTTTGTGCATATGGAACATTTCTGGGATCTTTTAGACTTTTAGAGTTGAACGATCAAACTGTAAGTGAAAAGAGTAAGCATCTCGTTAACAATTTTTTAAATAATTTGTTTATTTGCATTGGGAGGTAACCACTGAAAGACATGCGCCTTGTGTGAACTCTTTCATATAGGCTACAGTATTACAGTTTACAATAAAGTACTATTTCCTCTAATTGAATTGAAATGATTAACTATCAAAGTGGTTCGTAACAAGACTAAGTTTCCCTGCTCCCACATGTGGAGGTGTATGGCTATGTGTCTCATATGTCTATGTGTCACCTTGGGTAATGTTCTGCCATCCTCTGATTAGTGCTTTGGCAGCAGGGTAGCACCTCTCACCTGTAATTTGATTTTTTTTAAACACCACACAGAGTTGCCTAATATTTTCACATACCATGTTTAAGATGAGATTTTGAGCTCGGGTTAGTGTGACAGCAACATCCACATTTAATGACACGTTCAATATTTTCACAGACGAGGTGCTCCTTTTAGTGTGCAAGAATGAATGCACATTTTCATATGATGTTTTTCAAGCCAAACTTTTCAGGATGATCCATTTCATAGAATGCTCTTTTTTTCCCACTGTGGTGTGTTTTCCTAACATCATAATGCTTGAAATGATATTAGACATGTAACTTATTATAATACATTGCTGAAAATGATATTATCTGTTTTACTGAATATACTGATCATCATTCTGCATCAATCAATTTCATCAAATGTATTTATAAAGCCATTTTTTACATCAGCAGATGTCACAAAAATCTCTCATAGAAAGGCAGGAACCTAGGAAGAAACCTAGAGAGGAACCAGGCCAGTCCTCTTCAGGCTGTGCCGGGTAGAGATTATAAGAGAACATGGTCATTTAAGGCCAGATTGTTCTTAAATTTTTTTAAATGTTCATAGATGACCAGCAGAGTCTAATAATAATTAAACTAGTTGTAGAGGGTGCAACAGGTCAGTATGTCAGGAGTAAATGACAGTTGGCTTGGTTGAGACAGCAGGTGCGGTAGAGAGAGAGAGTCGGAAACAGCAGGTCCGGGACAAGGTAGCACGTCCGGTGAACACAATCAGGATTCCCTAGCCGCAGGCAGAACAGTTGAAATGACCAGCTGGACTGGGGAGAGCCAGGAGTCATCAGGCCAAGTAGTCCTGAGGCATGATCCTTGGGCTCAGGTCCTCCGGGAAGGGAGAGAGGGAGATAGAGAATTAGAGGCAGCATACTTAAATTCACACAGGACACCAGATAAGACAGGATCATTACACCAGCCCCCTGGCACATAGACTATTGCAGCATAGATACTGGAGGCTGAGACCAGGGGACACTGGGCCAGGGGACACTGTGGCCCCGTCCGACAATACCCCCGGACAGGGCCAACCGGGCAGGATATAACCCCAACCACCAAGCACAGCCCCCACACCACTAGAGGGATATCAATAGACCACCAACTTACTAACATGAGACAAGGCTGAGTATAGCCCATGAAGATCTCCTCCACCGCATGCCCTCATATCTCTGCACTCTCTGGCAGCAAGTCAACACACACACATAGTCATAGTAAACATTTTTTATTTAAAATACTTTTTTTACACTTAACATTTCTACAATAGATGGTTTATGAGTGCTGGGGTTATGTCAAGTCCAGTCCACCATGTCTGTATAGTTTTAAATATGAGGACCGTGCTCCTCTGTGTTTGAGAAGGACTGTGAGAACCTAGCATGGACAGAGATCTGATAGGGGAGAAATTATTTTGAAAGCCTCCCCTCCCCTCCCATGTACAGTACTCACTCTGTAGGAATGTCTGAACAGATTGAGCAGATGCAAGCTGTCATTTAAACTATTCTGAATAAGATACGACTTTGTATTATACACAATTACAGTGTATGATAAATGTGTACACATATCTGCATGTTCCCTCAGTTTTATACACAGCAAATTCCCCAGTTTTAAATTAACACAAAGTGTGGACCCGTATAGACACTGAACAATGTTGAATTAACAATGCTTAGTGTAAAGGTTTATTTTCATAATTCCTAGAGTGCCTTGCCTTTCAAATGTATAGTTGTAGAGTTATCACCAAAGACTGAATTTGTTAGTGACAGAGACATGCTTGTTGCATTCATCCAGTTTCACTCCTACCGTGAGAGGGTTGGTTTTCCAACCCCACTAAGTGCCAAGTTTATGGTCAAGTTGCAGCAGTATGTAGGAGGGAGAGGTGTGCCGGATAGTGTGTAGTTTCGAGGGGGGAAAAGTGGTGTGTTTCAATTGTGGGAGTAGCCATGTTGCTGGGGATCAGAAATGTCCTATTCGAGTGAGACAGATTGAAGTGTCTAGGGTGGGAGAAGTGTAGAAAGTGTCATGCTGAGGCAGTGAAGAAAGTAGAGGATGAGGAGGATCCCTGTGAGTAGTAGGCCAGTGCAGAGTGACCCAAATGTTTTGTGCTTTAGTAAGGTTGGCTTCTTGGTGTTTTATTACTATGATCATTAATTGTACCGCACAGATGGAAAGGAAATCCCAGAAGATTGAATTGGTTGCAGCAGAATATATGTTTTGGGGTATCAGAGATTTTAGTGCAGAAAAACTACAGGGGGATTTGAGAGAAGGGGTTCCACCCTCCCAGGTCGACGGCCTGGTGTAGAACCTGTTGGGACCAAAGTAGTGAGAATGGTGGTGGGGAGTGCTGGGGATATAGGGATAGATGCTGGGGTTAGATGCTGGGGATATAGGGTTAGATGCTGGGGTTAGATGCTGGGGATATAGGGTTAGATGCTGGGGTTAGATGCTGGGGATATAGGGTTAGATGCTGGGGTTAGATGCTGGGGATATAGGGTTAGATGCTGGGGTTAGATGCTGGGGATATGGGGTTAGATGCTGGGGATATAGGGTTAGATGCTGGGATTAGATGCTGGGGATATAGGGTTAGATGCTGGGGTTAGATGCTGGGGATATAGGGTTAGATGCTGGGGTTAGATGCTGGGGATATGGGGTTAGATGCTGGGGATATAGGGTTAGATGCTGGGATTAGATGCTGGGGGTATAGGGTTAGATGCTGGGGTTAGATGCTGGGGATATAGGGTTAGATGCTGGGGTTAGATGCTGGGGATATAGGGTTAGATGCTGGGGTTAGATGCTGGGGATATAGGGTTAGATGGCAGTGCAATTTCCTTTTTCTTTTGTGAACAAATGTGCAACGCACTTTCCAAACTGTGAAAGGTACCAATACACAACGAAGCGTCTAGTCTGCTGCAAAACCACATGAGGAAGAAGAAGAAGATTTGATGAAAAGATCTGAGGTGAATGGTCAGGTGAATGGTCAAAAGACCCCCAAAAAATATCAGAATTGGCTGCCTGTGTAAATACAGTCATTGAGTTATGACCCATCAGACTGGAGGCTTGTCTTGGTAGGGGCGTGGCTTTCAGGAAGTCATTTTTGGTCACCTATGAGAGTAAATGTAATTCCAGTTATTCTGTTCGGCAGAATTGTTGTCACATATTAAGCTTGACAAATGACACTTTTGTAGCTTTAATTATGCTTACAGAAGTGTATGAGTCCTATGCAAACACCTCTGCAAATCCCAGTGTGATATCCCCAGTGGGAAAGTAACCCTTTGTTGCATTATGTAAATAATCATATTCATATTTGTGTATGTTGTGTGCAATATTCAAGCCAAATGTAACATTGCAGTGTACATACTTAACATGATAATGAGCCATGCCTCTTGAAAATAACCTATGGATTACATACACTAATACCCAGCTGCTTGGTCAACCCATCATAAAAGTGAATGGAAACCCATCTGATGGTTAAATGAACGCACGCTTGGGTAATCTGAGCAACCCAGCATGTTGGGTTATACACCGAACCTGTCAAAATATACTGGTTTGCAAAGTGATGTGTAATTTCTATTGGATTCCAGCAGAGAGGGGATAACCAACCTTCTGCATTTTCTGTGTCCATGTTTGCCGATGACTCAAGTGTTATATTACATCCGCAAGCTAGATCCCTGCAATGTCTCATTGAATATCTAGATAGCTTTTCTGGACCTAATTATGATAAGTGTATATAACATTACGTATTGGATCTTTAAAAAATACAACTTTTACATTTACCCTGCAGTTTACCTATAACATGGGCTGACTGCGAAGTAGACATACTTGGTATTCATATCACATAAGATATCAATGAGCTCTCCACAATGAATTTCAATAGAAAATAGACAAGATGGTGGAGACCATGGAGAGGTAAATACCTGTCTATTTATGGAAAAATTGCCCTGATGAACACCATAGCCATATCTCAGTTTACACACTTATTTTGATTTATCTGGGATGCTAAACCAGACAAGATAAAGCGTGCCTATCTATATAATGGGTGAGTTGAGATGATTAAATATAAAAGCACTAAACCTCTCTCTAAAAGCTTCATTTATCCAAAAGGTTTACTTTCTCAAGTAGATTACTATTAAACAAATAGTATGGTTGACAACCTCAAATGTGCTGGTTGATAAGACCTGTATTTATGAAAAATATGTTTGAAACGGGTATTTTGTTTTGAAATGATTTTGTAAATTGAAATGGTAGACTTATGTCTTTCATGGAGTTATCAGAATTGTAAAGGAAGGACTGCTCAATCCAAGACTACAACCAATTGACTACGGCATTTCCCCAAAAATGGACGAGGCGGTTGGCAGCAGGAGGAGGTAGGGAACTGGTCTGTCTACCCAATATAAAGGATCAAAACTGTCAGAGAAATAAAAATAGCATAAATAGGAAAGTACACCAGTTTCATTTGAGGACCAGGATGTTGACAGCTGTGCCATACAGATTGCAAAATAGTTGGGAAGAGATTTGATGTTCCGATTCCATGGCACAGGGTGTATGAATTGATATATAAAATGACACAAGATTCAAGACTTTGTGCTTTTCCGCTAAAGTTATTCTTGCCACCAACAAAATGTTGAATATTTGGGGCATACAATCATTGCAGCTCTGCAGGTTTTGTTGTGAGGATACAGAATCAACAGACAATTTTTTGGGGTGTTGCCCTCAGGTAGCCAATTTCTGGTCTCGGTTTCAGGAATGGCTGAAAATGCATAACATTGATCTGAATTTTACCCTAGAAATAGTATTGTTAGGAGATCTGGAGAGACCGGGTCAGTCAATTACTAATATTCTTAGTAAAAGTGTTTATCTTCAACTCGCAATCTGTGTATTCTATTCGATTAGATACATTTTGAATCTATTTGAAAGATATACGGTGTGTAGAATTCCGAAGAGGGTGGCCAGCAGAGATAGATGGGATGGGCTGAGGGTGGCCAGCAGAGATAGATGGGATGGGCTGAGGGTGGCCAGCAGAGATAGATGGGATGGGCTGAGGGTGGCCAGCAGAGATAGATGGGATGGGCTGAGGGTGGCCAGCAGAGATAGATGGGATGGGCTGAGGGTGGCCAGCAGAGATAGATGGGATGGGCTGAAGGAAGCTGAGGTTTGGGATGTGGAATTGGAGACAAGTGGGAGTGGAGTTGCTGGGCGGAGGATAGAATGATGGTCAAAGATAAAAGAAAAACAAATAAAGTAAATGACACCAGTGTTGTTACAGCTAATTCTTGTTTGCCTGAGGCTGATGCCGCATAGGCTTTGTACACATGCATATACACACACTCTCATTCAAATGCACATACACGGACACACACACATACACACATGTAAATAGTGCCATTCATGCGCTCAAACATATTCAGTTGGCCTTTCTGTTATGATTTCTGTTGACCTTCGGGTCTTGTTTTTTGCATTGTTTTCTCTTCTTCCTCTTTTGTTCATTTTGATGGTTGTTGGTGCATTGGGGAGGACGGGGGTCTTGGGGTTGGGGAATGGAATTATAATATTTTTCTTGGGGGGGATGGGGGTATTGTTTGGGAGTCTCGGGTAGTTGAAGTGCAGCTCTTGGGGAACTGTGGAGGGGATCTTGGAGGGCTAGTAGCCTGGCGGTAGGGAGCTTGGGCCGGTGGCTGATGTGTCGCCGCTTCGGGTCCCCGTTTTTGACCTTGTGGGAGATCTGTCGACGTGCCCTTAAGCAGGGCGTTGACCCTGGTTGCTTCTGTGGGTCCCTCTGGATGGGAGTCTGTTAGAATACTAATGTGATGTAAATGTTGAGTGGCTTCACTACAAGTAGATTGTATGTTTTAAATATTCAATAATAGAAAATAATCAATAAAAATAAACATGTCTCTGTCACTAACATGCAGTCATGGGTGGTAACTCTACAATTCACTCGAAAGGCAAGGCGCCCTGGAAAATGAGGCTTTACACCAAGCAGTGTGTTAATTTAACACGGTTCCAGTGTCTATACAGGTCCACACTTTCAGTGTTAATTTAAACCTGTCAGTGTTGATTTAACATTGGGTCATTTGGTGTGTTGTTTCTCAGTGTATGTAACTTTTTTAAACCTATTGTACGGTATCAGGCAATGGTGATAACTTCTCATTAAAACCTAGTCCAATTACCTTTTCATCTTAGAGTCGGTTGTAAACAAATACCCTGTAATTTTATTTTGTGGAGAGATGCTGCACCATGTCAAACTCCTTCCACGGAGAGCAGAGTGTCTATTTTTTTTCTTTCAACGAAGATCTATGCAACCAGGTGAGGGGAGTTCCTTACTAATTAGTGATCTTAATTAATCAACAAGGGGGAACGAAAACCTGCATATACTCGGCCATCAGTGGAATGAGTTTGACAAGTACTGTAAAGATACATAAAACTGCAGGAGTGAAAGCAAACAATGTGGTTGCCAAGTTACCAACCAGCCATTTAAAAATATATCTTGGAAAGGATTACACTGCTCTACTTTAGAATCTCACTGTATCCTACCCTGGAATGACACCTGCTCATACCTCAACCATTATCACAATCAATTCAATAGGGACACCAATTAGTAGGAACTTATAAGCAGTATTAGGCAGCTTTGTAGACCTATTTTTGACTTTGATTTGGACAAATAATAGAATAGTTAAAAATGTGCCTTTCTTTTCCTACCTCTCGTCCAGTTTCAGCAAAACTGTTGACAATCTGCACAGTATTTTTCAGGTCTATCCACACGGGAAACTAATGTTGGTTAATCGGATTGTTTGGTCAGATTTACCGTCCCATTTACACTGTGATCAATCCCACATTGTGCAAGTGTGTGATAAAGTGCTGTGATGTATTACTGGGTGTTAATGCCTCCCAGCTGTGGAGGGCATCAGCTGTGTATGTGTGTGTGTGTGTTTGGCCTTTATTGGTTGGCATGCAGGGCAGGGAGATTAAACACATTATCTGGCTACAGCAGAGATCTTGGCTCCAGTGGACAGAACATGGAGAGAATCGCAACAGAGACAGTCTTTTGTTTGTTGATGAGGGAAGGAAGTACACAGTATCAGTCCCCTGTCTGACTGTTATAGGTTAGGACTGGGGAAAATTACTCAATGATCCAACACATTACGAAGGGAGGAACCTTTGCAATGAGCTCGCTGAGGTAGCCCTTATGGAAAATCCACATGAATTTCACATGTGGAGTTAATGTGATAACATTTCAACATGTAGAAGCAACATGTGAGAACATGAAACTACACGTGAAGACATTTGAGTACATTAAAAAATAAATGTAACAACATGGCGATGCAAAATTCCAACTTGTGATATCTTCATATGTAAAACTGTAAATTTGATTTTAACATGTGAATGTTTTTCACATCTGAAAATGCAATTCCAGATGTGAGAGTTAGATTTTAACTTGATAGTTTTTCACATGATAGTGCAAGGTAGATTTTCACGTGAAAGTGTAAATTCGATTTTTTTCATCTGAAAGTTTTTCACATCTGAAAATGCAATTCCACATGTGAGCATTAGGTTCTAGTACTCCTTGTATACAGTATACTGTCGCTCCATTCTTGTGTATTTTATTTTATTTCTCTTGTGTTACTATTGCATTTTTATCATTATTTTTAAACTCTGCATCGTTGGGAAGAGCTCGTAAGCAAGCATTTCATGGTAAAGTATACACCAGTTGTATTTGGCGCATGTGACAAATATAATATGATTTGATTTCGATTTTATAGCTTTTCTTTTCACATAATTCTCTCTACATCACATCCAAAGATGTTTTCACTCTTCATCTGTCACATCTCTTCCTCACCGAACTCAACTGACTGTGTGGGCACAGAGTTTCTAAACCCAGAGGAGCAACATCGCAAGACTTCTGGGAACACTTGTGAAACATACAAAACAGACTAGGCCAGGGTTTGGGGTTTGAGAAGTCAATGAGATAAGTGACAAATTCTTACTTAGTTGTTAATTTCATCGAAATCTGAAAGCACAACATAGATTCGAGCCAATGTCTTAAATACACTGAACAAAAATATAAATGAAACATGGAACAATGTCCATGATTTTACTGAGTTGATCAGGCTGTTGATTTTGGCCTGTGGAATGTTGTCCCACTCCTCTTAAATGGCTTTGCTAAGTTGCTGTATATTGGCGGGAACTGGAACAGGCTGTCATACACGTGGACCCAGAGCAGCCCAAACATGCTCAATGGGTGACATGTCTGAGTATGCAGGCCATGGAAGAACTGGGACATTTTCAGATTCAAAGAATTGCGTACAGATCCTTGCGACACGGGGCCTTGCATTATCATGCTGTAACATGAGGTGATGGCAGTGGATGAATGGCACGACAATGGACCTTAGTATGTTGTTACAGTATCACTGTGCATTCAAATTGCCAACGCTAAAATGCCATTTTGTTCACAGCCACCATGTGGAGCAGGACATTAACATCAGCAAACCGCTCACCCACACAATGCCAAACACGCGGTCTACCATCTGCCCTGTATAGTTGAAACTGGGATTAATCTGTGAAGAGAACACTTCTCCAGCTTGCCAGTGGCCATCGAAGGTAAGCATTTGCCCACTGAAGTTGGCTATGATGCCAACCTGCAGTCAGATCAAGACCATGGTGAGGACGATGTGCACGCAGATGAGCTTCCCTGAGACGGTTTCTGACAGTTTGTGCAGAAATTCTTTGGTTGTGCAAACCCACAGTTTCTTCAACTGTCCGGGGGCTGGTCTCAGACGAGGTGAAGAAGTCGAATGTGGAGGTCCTGGGCTTGCTTGGTTACATGTGGTCTGCAGTTGTGAGGCCGGTTGGACGTACTGCCAAATTCTCTAAAACAACGTTGGAAGAGGCTTATGGTAGAGAAATGAACATTCAAATCTCTGGCAACAGCTCTGGTGGACATTCCTGCAGTCAGCATGCCAATTGCACGCTCCCTCAAAACCTGAGACATCTGTGGCATTGTGTTGTGTGACAAAACTGCACATTTTAGAGTGGCCTTTTATTGTTCCCAGCACAAGGTGCACCTGTGTAATGATCATGCTGTTTAATCAGCTTCTTGATATGCCACACCTTTCAGGTGGAAGGATTAACATGGCAAAGGAGAAATGCTCACTAACAGTGATAAACTAATAAACTAATTTGTGCTTAACATTGGAGAGAAATACGTTTTTTGTGCATATGGAACATTTCTGGGACATTTTATTTAAACTCATGAAACATGGGACCAACAGTTTGCATGTTGCATTTTATATTTTTGTTCAGTATTGTTGAACATGTTATTACTCCAAAGTCGTGAAAGTGATAAACTGACACGTTTTCCTTTTTTGTCAACAACAACTTTATATCAAAGGAGGGCCTCTGATTTGACAGCCTGCAAATGCGCAGTTGGCGCTCGACAACCATTAGACCCTTACCTTTATTATGAACTGGGTGGTTCGAGCTCTGAATGCTGATTGGCTGACAGCCATGGTATCAGACCGTATACCATGGGTATGACAAAACATTTTATTTGTACTGCTCTACTTACATTGGTAACTAGTTTATAATAGCAATAAGGCACCTCAGGGTTTTGTGATTTATGGCCAATTTTCCCACGGCTGAGGGCTGTGTCCAGGCACTCCGCATTGCGCTTAAGAACAGCCCTTAGCCGTGGTATATTAGCCATATACCACACCTCCTTGGGCTGTATTGCTTAATTATAGGTCAGTGGCTTATCTAGCCGATGATGCCATCATCCGGGAGAGTAGATTATTCATATGAACACAAGCTCTTGTTTATACTTACGCTTCCAGAGTAGAATGAAAGAAGAGTTTGTATGTTACGTATACAGAATGTAGTACAACAGAAACAGAGCTAGGTCTGGACACTCCTCCATCCACCACCCCCTTCCATTCACTTGACATATACTAGCCTGAATCCAACTGTCTTGTTGACACTTTGGAGGATCTCATCTTTAGTAATGGGAAGTGTCAGATGATTGTTGTGCCGGAGGCATTCAGCTGTCAGGTGAGGCAGAAGTGTCTGTTGGTGTACGAGTGCTTTACTTCATTTCAAAGAGCATGACTAAAAAAATAACCTCCACAGTGACAGATATCTCTGGGGTGTGCGTGTGCGTGTCTCTCTCTCTCGTTCCCTCTCTGACATGTGTCTTGTCTCCTCACAACAGGATGACTTCACATGGAACAGCATGTCAGGGCTGAGCGTGCGCCTGAAGCCGGTGCTCCTCCAGAGCCTCTCAGAGTTGGAGAGAGTCCGCCTGCAGGATGTGGCCTTCAGCAGGCTGCTCCAGGACTACGACCTGGGTTGCCAGATCACCATCCCCAAAGGTACTCTACTACTCAGGCCTGGAAGCCATCTAACAGTCAGCCACTATCTCCTGATTCCTCCCTTCAGATTCCCATACAGTGAGCAAAGCTATTTGTTCCCAGGCCCTTGGCGAGAAGTTCTTGTTACAACATGTCTAAATATTACTCAACAGACACTAACTCCAAAACAGAATGTAATGTATCATTGCTAGTTAATCCTGCATGTTAGTGTTGGTATAAGACAGAAATTTGTAAAACCATTTTTTATCTAATTTATTCAAGTGTATTCAATTACGTTTTGTATAGAAGAAAGTAATTTGAAAGTACTGTATGTAGCTAGAAGTATATATTTTTGCCGTGGTGTGAGGTTGTATGTGTTCAACCTTTGGTCTGTTTCTTGTCAGCCGGGCTCTCTCACAGATAGGGTTGCAAAGGGGGGGTAGATTAATGGAAACGTTCAAAGTTTACCAGTAATCTACCCCAATTTTGGTATCTTTCAAGGATTTTTTAAAATATACAATCTGAATATGATCTCTCTTTTGTCGCTGAGCAGGAAATGCAAACCTGTAGTGTATTCAACGTTTAAACTGGTGTTCGTGAGAGTCTCAGCTTTCCACAGAGGGGTCATATTTTTGTGTTTAGGCCAAACCATTTGGACGCTACAGATGTTTTCGTGAGAAGACAGATTTTCAGGATGTCTCATGGTCTGACAAACACCGCTCTGGCTCTGCCACCTTTCTCCGCAGAGGTGGCAGGGTGATGTCAGAGGATGTGGTGGATTGAGACATAGCCCATGCAAAGAACCAGATATCTCTAGTTTAAACAGACAGATTTTTATGGGGATGTTTGTATTATGTTAATTAGATTTCCACGGGGGCATGGAAATTGTAGGCCAAGGGTTAAAAAGGCTTCTATAGTTTGTCCTTTCCACTATAAAATGCCAGACTTGATTTGCCCTAAAGAAAAATATATCAACCCTACAAAAAAATGTCCATTACTTATAATTTGATTTGATTTATTAGGCTCCCCATTAGCTGACGCCAATGGTGACGGCTAGTCTTACTGGGGTCCGACACAACGTAACAGACATAACAGACAAAATCATTTACAATTTACATTAAAAAATATATATTTACATGTAGTGTGTGTGTGTGTGTGTGTGTGTGCGCATCTATCAGTCAGTACATACACACAACAAGTAGGTCACATGGGGGAGAGGCGTTGTGCCGTGAGGTGTTGCTGCAGGATTATTTTCCTTCTGTAGCAGACTGGCTCAAATTAAGATCCTAACACCGTATGTAATATCACAATACATCTAGTGGCTCATTTGAGTACTTGAGATGATCCCAGGGGTCTGTAATAGTCCTCTGTGTGGCCTTATCGCATGTGGTCATATCACATGAAACATGTAAACCATTGGCATTTAATAAAAGTTTCAGCATGAAATAAACTTGATTTCCTTCTTTGTTTTTACCAGCTTAAATCTATTTTACTATGTCAGTATGTATTTGTTGTCAATGTTTTGGTGTCAAACTGATGGCAGTTGTGAAAAAATACAATAGTTTGAAGAGTTAATTGAAAATAACACCATAGTTGTAAAGGTTTTCTTCCGTCGAAGGAGAGTCGGACCAAAATGCAGCGTGGTAATTTCCATACATGTTTATTAGACGAAAACACGAACAAAACAAAAACGGACCGTGAAAACCTATACAGCCTATCTGGTGACTACAAACACAGAGACAGGAACAATCACCCACGAACACTCAAAGAATATGGCTGCCTAAATATGGTTCCCAATCAGAGACAACGATAATCACCTGCCTCTGATTAAGAACCGCCTCAGGCAACCATAGACTTTCCTAGACAACCCTACTCAGCCACAATCCCATTACCCACTAAAATCCCAATACAAAAACACACCACAAAATAAACCCATGTCACACCCTGGCCTGACCAAATAAAGAAAGAAAACACAAAATACTAAGACCAAGGCGTGACAATAGTTGATAAGATTATTTTTTCATTCATTAGGCTATTTTCTCTTGAACCTGTGATCTATCTACTAGAATCGCATGGACAATATGGACACAGATATAATAAATGAACACCATATTTTTTTAATTTTTACAGTCATTCAAGTATAAATTACCAAAGTTACAATAGATTTTCTGTTAATTACCAGAATTACTGAAGATGCTGGTAACTTTGGCAAATTACCAGTAGCTTTGCGACCCTAGCAAGAATAATTAACTGTTGGAAAAACACATTAAATGTAATTTGAATAGTAGCAGACTTTAAATTCACCCTGTCTACATATGGATTGAGTCAGGTAAGACAGGACAGTAAAGGCAGACATGTTTGTGTGGAAAGTCACATATGACCTCCATAGTGCAATTGAAAGAAGACTATTAACTAGGATTCACATACCACATTTTAAATACGACATGATTTAAGCTTGGGTTGTCTGTTTAAGGAGATTTTGAAGCCTCTTTCAGATTGTGACGAGAACATTGGTATATGGAAATGTAATATTGAGTCCCGAAGTGACATGTAACAAGTATGGTAATATCCGGTAGAAAGTTAGGAAGTCTTGTATAACATCTGTGTTCTTTCTTTTCTTAGATGGTCAAAAGCATAAGAAGTCACTCAGGAGGAAGTTGGATTCATTGGCCAAAGAGAAGAGTAAAGAAAAAGGTACTTTCCAACCCAGTGAAGATTAACACGGCTCCTTTCAGTTCAAGGCTGTGGGATAGTCACTGAGTCCTTTATACCTTTCCCACTGGTAAAAAAAAGAAATGGTTGAATCAACGTTGTTTCCACGTCATCGACGTAAAATAATTGTATCTCTTTTCCACCCAACTCTTAACCTAAATCCAATGACAGAGTGACATTTGTTTGTTGATTTCACATTAAATTCACTTTATGTAAATGCAATGTGCACATTATGTGACTTCAGAAATGTAAATCTAAACTAGATATTCAACTGACTTCTGTTCCCAGTGGGTTGTTGTTGTCCAGCTGGGCTCTGTTTTCTCACACACTGGCCCGGCCAGCCGTTGACAGTGGAGAACTGACTCTTTGATCCATTTCACTGGAGTTCACTGGAGCAGGCATTCTCAGCTGTTTCTACCTGCCGAGCTCTCAGAGAAAACATACAGTAGAAGGGGCTGCTTCAATAATTGCACTGCCGACTGCTGCCCTGCCCCCTGCAACAATGTTCGTACACAGGAATGTGAGTTCTCTCTGTCGGCTGAGCGGTCAAGGAAACAACAAAAACCAATCTTGAGAGGTGGCTCAGTCATCACAGCCTATCCTCGGGCATGGACAGCCCTATCCCACTCTCCCTCTCTTTTCTCTCCCTGTGTATGAAGAGAAAAATCCCCAACTATGCGTCCCCTGACAGGATAGTGGATACATAGTGGGGATATTGTTTAGGTTAAACACTACATTTCCCCAAGAATCTATAGTGTCTGGTTGTTGTTTTTTCAATTAGAGTCCCTACGGGAAATTTAAAGAAGGCAAAAAAGGAGGCATGGTTAATAGCCATGCAGGCTTTTTGGCAAGTACAGTTACAGTAGATTTTTACTTCATACTCCCCATAAGGTAGATGTTGCTTTGATTTCCCCTTCCAAATGGCTCATTCATCCCCCCTCTTCTCCCCTGTAACTATTCCCCAGGTCGTTGCTGTAAATGACAATGTGTTCTCAGTCAACTTACCTGGTAAAGTAAGGGTTAAATCAAATGAAATACTTTGAAGCAAGTGTATGGATTTATGATTGAATTGAAGCTAATGATGAAGATTAACTTTCCTTTTTCTGTCCCTCCTGCCCACCACAGAGTCTATGCCCCAGGCATTCGGTATAACGCTGTCGCAGGTGATCTCTAACGACCGTGCCCAGAAGCAGCGTCAGGAGCTCCAGACCCAGCGAGAGGAGCACCGGGACGCCAGTGACCTGGTGTGCTCCCTCTTGCGCCTCACCTCCTGGAGGAGCACTAAGGACAAGGAGCTGTCCAGCAGCAACTCCTCCCTCAGTTCCAACTCCGAAACGCCCAATGAGTCCCCTTTGCCCAACACGCCCGAGGCACCACCACGCACATGCAGGAGGGTAGGTTTTTACATGTGTGGGCTGTTCTCACAAACCCACATCAGGAGCCTGAATGTATTCTGGTTGAGGGGCCCACCTACCTCTCTGGCAAAACATTTTAGATGCCCACTGTTGATGGCGGACAGAAAAATGTGTATATTTGTAAAGTACATTTTCTGCAATTCTACATGGGGCATAGAGAAAATGTTGCAGTTTCAAAGCACATTTTCTGCAATTCTACTCATTTTGCCATAGGGCTGAGAATAAAATGTGCAGTTTTATAGCTAATTTCCTGAAATTATACACATTTTCCATGACTTATGCCATATTAAGATCTATGAGAGTGACACACAACATTTATGTAAACCCCTGGAGGTCAGGGTCCCTGCGTCCCTGGTTAGTAATTTGACCAGGATTAGTACAAGTTTAGATAGCTGGCTAGCAGGGTTGGGCTCAATTCAGAATTTTGGAATTCAGTCTCATCCAACCCATGAGATTAAATTCGAATTGATTCGCCCACACCCGACATGATGTAGAATCTGAATTTTTGTTTGATTGACAGGAAGTACAATTTAATGCAGTGCAATTCAAAGAAATTCCACTCAGTCATAGAACATGGGAGTTTCCTTGAACTTGACAGGTCACACTCCCAGATACCAAAGAATGTATCACTTTTCTCTGAAAACAATGTTCATATACTCTTTTAATCTTAGTGCTTAGAATGGTGTATTATATTTCCACCAACCATTTAATTTGTTTGGCTTCTTTTTGAAGGCCTCAGGGTCAACTTCAGATTTAAACTAATACATTCTGGGAATGTTGGTGTTTTCCCCATATTGAACTAAATGTATGTGATTAATGAAATATAATAACCACAACTTATAAAATAATAACTTTTTGTTTCATGTAAAAACAAAAATCAACAATGTTTGATGTTTTTATTGACAAAACATTAGGAATACCTTCCTAATATTGAGTTGAACCCCTTTTGCCCTCAGAACAACCTCAATTAATTGTGTTCCACAGGGATGCTGGCCCATGATGACTCCAATCCTTTCCACAGTTGTGTCAAGTTGGCTTGATGTATTTGGGTGATGGACCATTCTTTATGCACAAGGGAAATTGTTGAGAGTGAAAAACCCAGCAGCGTTATAGTTTTTTACTCACTCAAACCGGTGCACCTGGCACCTACTACCATTCCCTGTTCAAAGGAACATAAATATTTTGATTTGCATTCACCCTCTGAATGGCACACATACACAATCCATGTCTCAATTGTCTCGAGGCTTTAAAATCCTTCTTTATCCTGTCTTCTACACTGATTGAAGTGTGATTTAACAAGTGACATGGATAAGGGATCATAGCTTTAACCTGGATTCACCTGGTCAGTCTATGTCATGGAAAGAGCAGGTGTTCCTAATGTTTTGCACACTGAGTGTATAATACACCTAATACAGAATAGAAGAGACATTTGAATTCAATTCTTTACTTTACTTTAATTAAATTTGAAAAGCAATTCTGTATCCAGTTTACTACTTCAATTCAAGAATTTAATTGGAATTTATGAGGCTTACAACTTGAGGGGCAAAGGTAGAAATACTGTTGGCCATCCTCCCACTTCACTTCACTATGCTTTCCACTGTATATAATCCATCGTTCTATGCCATGCACTTGATGCTATGCTAGCCGCCGTATGCTATCCATCACCTCTCCATATGTTGGTACTGTTCTTACACCAAGGGTTGTAAACCAAAATTATTTACCAATCGTTTTGTTATGAACAGAACCCCCAAAAATGTTTTGTTCCATTCCACTGTTCCGACCAGCAAAATAAAGTTCTGGACCGGTTAAAATCTTTTAGACCCACAGAATTATACCAACAAAGGAGCAGCTTTTCTGAAGTAACTTTTAATGTTGTTGAACTTCAGAGAGATGGGTTAACTAACGTTGGACCAAAGCTAGCCCTTGATCATGACTCTCAGTTCCATTACATTACACATAATACCTCCTAATGCCGAGTTTTCGAGAGCTAGACCAAAGCTTGCTGACAAGCTAGCTAACTAACAAGCTTGTGTGTGCAGAGCAGCACTAAAATTAAATCACATCTTATCTTTTGGTAGTTAATAAATCCAATGTGAAACGTAATAACTTTAATATCATTAACTAGCTTTGAAAAAGTTCAGAATTGTTCTCTAATAGAAAATCTCTCCCTAATTTCTGAATCAGGCCTGTAACTTCAGAAGACTATGCATGCTTCAGAGGGAGGGGAGGGGCAGGTAGCCTACACACAGCATCTGCCATTTTGTCTTTGATTGACATGCTTCAGTTATATTTTCAGGATGACATTTAAAACGTTCTAAATGTCATCCTGAAATGTAGCTGAAGCATTTAAAATGTCAACTTGAAATAGAGAAAGCCCTGCCTCCAGCTGTTTGCTTAGAAATTCTAGGGACAATTAGGAGACTTGCTTATTGTGACCGTAGCATACGTGTAGGTAAGATAGGTAGGAGATAGTTGGAGCAAGCCCATGTGATGCTTTGTAGGTTAGCAGTAAAATCTTGAAATCAGCCCTTGCCTTAACAGGAAGCCAGTGTAGGGGGGCTAGCACTGGAGTAATATGATCAAGTTTTTTTGGTTCTAGTCAGGATTCTAGCAGCCATATTTAGCACTAACTGAAGTTTATTTAGTGCTTTATCCGGGTAGCCGGAAAGTAGAGCATTGCAGTAGTCTAACGTAGAAGTAACAAAAGCATGGATTAATATTTATGTATAATTTTTAGACAGAAAATGTCTGATCTTTGCAGTGTTACACATATGGAAAAAAGCTGTCCTTGAAACAATATTGATATGCTCATCAACAGAGAGATCAGGGTCCAGAGTAACGCCGAGGTCCTTCACAGTTCACATTATGTTTTCCGTTGACATCCTCAAGAGGTCAAATATATAGTGAAAACAATAGTGGTCCTAAAACGGAACCTTGAGGAACACCAAAATTGACTGGCAAAGATTTTCAGCTGGCAGGCAGCCAGACACTAGAATAAGTTTCTGAGTGACAGTGAGGGCTTTACATAGGCACTTTGCAGCATTTTTTGTTGGACTGGAAAACAATTCCCAGAATGTTAAAGAACGTTATTAACCGGTTCCTATGCTATAAAACTAATGGTTCAGTTCTGGAACAGTATAGATCCCTTTCGTTCTCTGTTCTGGTTCTGTTCCTCGAAAATGTTAGTTATTTTCTGTTTTTTGTCTCTGTTCCCTGAATCGGTTCCAACCCCTGACTCACTCAACCCTGTGTCTGTGTGTATCTGGCAAGGGAGGAGTGTCTGTGGATTACATCACTGACCTGGATGACAACCAGTCTCGTCTGCTGGAGGTCCTGCAGCTGTCTCTACCAGCCGAGACACCCAGCAACAAGAAGAAGCAGAAGGACAAGAATCTCAGCCTCAACCATATCTTTCGACAGGTGCCCAGGGTAGTGGAGAGCTGCTGCCTGTACCTGGAGAAACATGGTACATATACTGCAGTCGTTCTTAAGCATATTGTGCCCCAATTCAGAGTTGAGAAGCCAGGCAACTCAGACTTTCATGTAAATCATTCACTGAAGGCGATATAATTTGCAGAGGATTTAATCGTGACTGGATTAATCTACACCCTTTCCCTGTTGTTACAGCAAACTTGTCCTCTATTTCGCCATTTAATTTAGGTCTACAGACTGTTGGCATTTTCCGTGTAGGGAGCTCAAAGAAGAGGGTACGGCAGGTAAGGTTTCACTGGAAAATGCTGGTTGACAAGTAGATGAGTGCGCATTAAACACACTATGATTTTCGTAGTATGTTTCTAGTGTTAAACTGTGGTGGATGTTGTCTCGTGTCGTGTTGTTGTCTTCAGCTGAGAGAGGAATATGACCAGGGTGTGGAGATCCAACTGGATGAGGAGCACTGTGTCCATGATGTGGCTGCGCTGCTCAAGGAGTTCCTGAGGGACATGCCTGATCCCCTACTGACCAGGGAGCTCTACACCATGTGTGAGGAACCCACACACTCCCTTGCCTGGCTACACATCACATACTCACATGTTGCTAAGCCCATACTTCAAACCTCATACCGCAATAACACACAATCTCAGCGCCACACATCAAATAGCCTTCATCAACACCACGTGTGAACCTTGTATTTTATTTATATTTTTGCATGGTCTCTATGCACACTCACAGGAACCTACACACTCAAGCACACTGACACTCTAACACGCACATAACATGCACACACATTTATACTGACTACACGCACGCACACACAATCACATACAATCATCATTTACACTGCTGCTACTCTATTTATCATATCCTGATGCCTAATCACCTTACCCCTATATCTATATATCTCCCTCTATCACTCCAGTGTCCCTGCATATTTTAAATGTGGTATTGGAAACTGACCATGTATATAGCTTCTTATTTTCTCGTGTTCATCCTATTTTTTATTTGATTTATTGTGTGTTTTTGTTCTACCTTATGTTATTTTTAGTGTTACATTGATATTGATTACTGCATTGTTGGGTTTGGAGCTAGCAAGAAAGGCATTTCACTGTACTTGTGCACATGACATTAAAACTTGAACAGCCCACGCTGGCCCCATATCCCACATTCATGTACACTACATCCGCTACAGTGTATAACTCAAATGCTTTGCCACACTCTCAGCACAACACTTCACATAGCATTCATCAACTCCATGTGTAAAGGATGTTGAGTCACTCCTACACTGCTTAAGCCTGTTAATAAGACAGCTCACAATTCGCTCATAATTCATACAGCTAATTCCTACACAATCTCTATCGTTAAGCGAGGTCAACTTGTTCTGTAGCTGTAAGAAATGAGAGTGAGTTGTGATGAGGTTTATCGTGTCCTCCTCTGCAGTACTGGACCATTCAGACCAGGAGATCACCATGCAGCTGCTGATGTGCCTGCTCCCATCCTGCAACAGTGACACCCTTCAACGCCTCCTGGAGTTCCTGGCCACGGTGGCCGTCCATGCCCAGGACAGCCAGGACAGGGATGGACTGGAGGTAAGGGCAGGTACAGGCAGGATAGGACAGAGCAGGACAGGAGGACAGAACAGGGGAAGACAGGGCAGGACAGGAGGGCAGGACAGGACAGGAACGCTGGTTGGGATATCAGTAGTCTAATAAAATGGCTGAAGTTTACTGTCCTTTTCTCCCTTCGTCTGGAATCAAATTTCATGAATGTTGTAGTAGTACACCCAATGTTGGGTATTTGATATCCATGACAAGGTCATAGTCATCTTTTGAAATACTGGCAGCATTTTACATTCCAGCACGGAATACATGGTTAATAACATGCAGTAGTAGTACTTCTGCCAAACCGAAACTAGAGCAGAGTGGAGTACATGTTGAGGATCCATTGACATTCTGATGGACAGACAAGGCTTTATTCATGTTGACAGGGCATGTTAAGTGCAAATTCATTCCCACACTCCTCTCAGTTTGTGAATATGTCTACACATTTGGGTGAGACAGGAGAAGTCTTCAAGTCAGCCGTGTGCATGAATTGTGTTCCTTTGCTACCACAACAATCACTTATAAGACTGTGGTTATTCTTCATTCAACTTAAAGAAAGACTTATAAAGTCATCTGAAGTTTTTATTCATCGTCACCTTGAATAATCTTTCAAATTTAACATCCGTCATTGTAGCTTTCGGTATAATCCTGAAATGTTTCCTGTAATCGCAAACGGTCAGAGGAAAATTCCTTGCAATCACGCACCAAGGCCTGTGAGTTTTGAGGCTGAGGGGCTGCTGGTCAGACCGCCAGAATGAAATAAATTCAAACTTCTTCATCCTGTTATCACTGGGTATTTCGTGACGATGCATAACAGCTTTAATCCTACCGAGCAGAAGGAGCTCAGGTATGCCAGCGCAGTTAGGAGAGCTTCCCAGAAAGGTGTGTGTGTGTGTGTGTGTGTGTGTGTGTGTGTGTGTGTGTGTGTGTGTGTGTGTGTGTGTGTGTGTGTGTGTGTGTGTGTGTGTGTGTGTGTGTGTGTGTGTGTGTGTGTGTGTGTGTGTGTGTGTGTGCTCATCGTTTTAGTGTCAAATCCAGCATTGTCCACTTTAGATCACAGGGAACAAGATGACATCGCTCAACCTGGCCACCGTCTTTGGGCCGAACCTTCTACACAAGCAAAAGAGCTTGGACAAGGAGTTTGCTGTGCAGAGTTTTGCCCGTGCCGAGGAGAGTACAGCCATCATAGGCGTGGTACAGAGGATGATCAACACATACGAGACCCTCTTCATGGTAAGCTATCTCTTATGGAAAACGCTAGAACATGGCTCCAATGGACGGATAGATAAGCTTTTATCACAGTAGATAGACGACAGGGTAAAAAAGTGGCACAGCTGACAAAGAATTTCACTCTCTTAGTCACTGCTCCCCATTCCAGGAAGAGTTGTGTTTAGAAGAATTCTCAAGCTTAATAGAGTGGCTCCATCTAATGAAATGTAAACATGACATTTATACATTTTCGAGAAGGCTTAAGCCTCGTTAAACCAAGACCCAGTACAGAGAGGCTTAATGAACTTGTGCCGTTGTTTTTCACTCCTGTGCGTGTCCTTTTAATGTCTAAGAAAAGGATAACTAAACACTTTTTGGAACATGGATTATTTTTTAAAATTAAAACAACATTGAATTTAGCCTTTCCTACCTATAGAAACGCATTGAATAACACATACATAAAGGGCAAAAGAAGACAGTCAAAAAATACATCATAAAGTTTTGACGTGTCTGTCCTATCTAGAAGATATAAGAAAGCTCAGGACATGTTTTTGTTTGTTTCTCAAAACGACCTCCATACTACCATTCATTTGTATAGGTTACCTTCAGACGGGTCCCATGACACTTGTGGGGGTCATAGAGCAAAAACACCATCATGTTCGTGAGAGTCTCATCATTCCATAGAGTGGTCATATTAGTTTTGTAGGCCAAACCGTTCGGAAGCTATAGACACTTTTGTGAGAAGACCAATTTCAGGGCTGTCTCATGGTCTGACGAACACCGTTGTAGCTCAGCCAGCTTCCACCGCAGATGCAGAAGGCTGACATAGGTGGATGTGGTGGACTGAGACGCATCCCATGCAAAAAACTGATATCTCTAGTTTAAACTGACAGATTTTGATGGGGATTTTTTTATTATCTTACTTAGATAGACGCACAGGTGTAGACTCTTAAGGAATATTATTACAGTCTCCTTTCGGACCAAGCTTTTTTTTTCTTAGAGGCAATCCGCAAAAATCTGAGGGATGGACCTGGAGAAATGTAAACACTCTTAAATTCATAAACAGAGCAAGGATTGACCATCCAAGATATACAAATGATAGTTTTTGTATATTTTGAGGCAATAAATAGTATTTGTTTACATTTACAAGGTTTAAAAACATTGGAGTAAAATAAGTTTATATTTTAGTTTCTGATAGGGTACAACAGTTGAATTTAGCTCATGAGGCATTTATAAGTTATATTCGTCAAGAACCAGTGAGTATGGATGTAGCAACTGTGGATGACCTGTTTAACCTAGCTCTATTTTTCTTAACCTTAGTCTGTAGGACCTTCCAACACAAAAACATGTTAGCCTGTACACAACATTCTCTTGGCCATTGTTTAATCTAAGCAATAATCTAATATGAGCATGCGTTAACATATGGTACTGTAGTTTCAAACTGTACATGAACTGCTGTAAATCTTGAGCGATATTATCAATCTCTTGACACATCCTTGCGTCAGTTCTTGTAATTTAGTGTTTCAGAGTACATATTTACAGTGAATTCGGAAAGATTTCAGACCCCTTGACTTATCCACATTTTGTTACGTTACAGCCTTATTCTAAAATGGATGAAATAGTTTTTTTCCCCCTCGTCAATCTACACACAATACCCCATGATGACAAAACAAAATCAGGTTTTTAGAAATGTTTGCTAATTAATACAAAATACAAAACTGAAATATCACATTTACTTAAGTATTCAGACCCTTTACTCAGTACTTTGTTGAAGCACCTTTTGGCAGAGATTACAGCCTTGGTATGATGCTACAAGCTTGGCACACCTGTATTTGGGGAGTTTCTCCCAATGTTCTCTGCAGATCCTCTCAAGCTCTGTCAGGTTGGATGGGGAGCATCGCTGCGTAGCCATTTTCAAGTCTCTCCAGATATGTTTGATCGGGTTCAAGTCCGGCCACTGATTGGGCCACTCAAAGACATTCAGAGACTTGTCCCGAAGCCACTCCTGCATTGTCTTGCCTGTATGCTTAAAGACGTTGCCATGTTGAAAGGTGCACCTTCACCCCAGTCTGAGGTCCTGAGCGCCCGGGAGCAGATTTTCATCAAGCATGCTGCCAACACCATGCTTCACCGTAGGGGTGGTGCCAGGTTTCCTATTGACGTGACGCTTGGCATTCAGGCCAAAGTGTTCAATCTTGGTTTCATCAGACCAGAGAATCATGTTTCTCATGGTCTAGGAGTCTTTAAATGCCTTTTGGCCAACTCAAAGTGGGATTTAATGTGCCTTTTACTGAGGAGTGGCTTCCGTCTGGCCAGTCTACCATAACGGCCTGATTGGTGGAGTGCTGCAGAGATGGTTGTCCTTCTGGAAGTTTCTCCCATCTCCACAAAGGAACTCTAGAGCTCTGTCAGAGTGACCATCGGGTTCTTTGTCACCTCCATGACCAAGGCATTTCTCCCCCATTTCTGCTCAGTTTGGCCGGGTTGCCAGCTCTAGGAAGAGTCTTGGTGCTTCCAAACTTCTTCCATTTAAGAATGATGGAGGCCACTGTGTTTTTGGGGACCTTCAATGATGCAGAAATGTTTTGGTACTTTTCCCTAGATCTGTGTCTCGACACAATCCTGTCTCTGAGCCCGACGGGCAATTCCTTCGACCTGATGACTTTGTTTTGCTCTGACGTGCACTGTCAACTGTGGGACCAGGTGTGTGCCTTTCCAAATCATGTCCAACCAATTGAAATTTTCTACAATCAAGTTGTAGAAACATCTTAAGGATGATCAATGGAAACATGACGCATCTGAGCTCAGTTTCGAGTCTCATAGCAAAGGGTCTGAATACTTATGTAAATGAGGTATTTCTGTTTTTTTATTCTTTATACATATGCAAACATTTCTACAGACCTGTTTTCACTTTGTCATTATAGGTATTGTCTGTAGACTGATGAAGATTTTTTTTTAAATCAATTTTAGAATAAGGCCGTAACGAAACAATTGTGGAAAAAGTCAAGGGGTCTGAGTACTTTCCGAATGCACTGTACATTATTGTGTCAATATCTGGCTCAAAAGTTGGCCTACATCTGAGCAGCTGATTGTTTCTTGAGGGAGTTACTGTACATATCCAGTTTAAGCTAACACAGAATGAGATAGATGTACCAACTCAGTTAAATTCAGATGTCCAGTTAAAGATGTTGTATTTCTGGCCCTCCCAGGTGCCTCCTGACCTGCAGAATGAGGTTCTAATGAGTCTGCTGGAGACGGATCCTGATGTGGTGGATTACCTACTGCGGAGGAAGGCTTCTCAGCACTCGTGAGTGTGTGGCCTTCTGTGTGCTTCGATGGCCTTGCACTATGGCCTTCTGAACGCAGTGCAGTGCGGTTCGTGTGTGTGCGTACGTACGTGCGCTGAACAGGGCGGCACTGAAGTTGGGCAAAGCTTAATTTAATGCAAATCTTCTGCTATATTGTGGTGCGAGGAACTAATCGAAGCTCAACATACTGTATGTAGCTTCCAATCCCTGCTGGATTGGTTTACATTGGCTGTTGATATGTAGCACTACCTAGCATGCCTACTAGCTTGTTAGCACCCACGTGAGGGTAAAGTTACTCCTATATAGAGTATCTCAGTCTGGAGTAAAAGGATAAAGTGGCTCGCGCTCAGCTCGCCCAGACCAAAAGTTACACTTCCAGTGTAGCAGGTAAAAATATTAACTTGTTTTGAGACACCTTGTCTCAAATTGTTTTCAGTTTGTTTGATTTCAGTTTAAAAATACCCTGCCAAATGGGACAGCCACAGAGCATGCTCAACTTGCCCAACTCCATAACTGCCATAAATCATCCGTATTACACTTGAACAATGGGAATGAACCAGAAAGATCCGTTTTGGGCATTGGAATTCCTTACAGCTTTGTTGTTTCCAGTAAAAAAAACGAACACTTGGAGCAACTTTAGAGCTCAACTTGGCCTACTGCTCAGTTCACTTGCTCCAGGCAATAGGGCAACCCTTACAGGTGAATGGAAACACTTCAGGAAGTAAAGCTAAGCAAAGAAATGTATTTCATCCACTAATACTAAACATGTGCATTTAACATAGAAACATCTCTATTTTGGGGATTTTTATATAAAAAACAGTTTATTAGAAATATGTGTAGAGCTCTTGAATTGCCCCTATTAATGACTGACGCCAGTGTGTCATTGTCAGAATTGAGAAAATTGTGAGTTTTAGTGCGGGACTGAAAGGCAATGAATGCTGCCACCGGGAGGTGCTTCGCCTCTACTGGACCTAAAAGTTTTCTCACAACTTTGACATTGAGATCAGGATAACAATAGTAAGGTAAGAAACTGTATACAATTCGTTTTTATGTGGGTAATTATAATCTGTCCATTTTCAAGTAATTTTTCCGATTGATGAAATTAGCCTGTGAAATGAACTTCTGATACAAGCCGAATAGTCAGTCAGCCAAAAACGAGACGACTTAGCTAGCTAGCTAGCCTACACGATTTAGCTCATCTCTTGCCTTTGTCTTTTTTTATTTAAATTTGCTTTGACACAGTAACTGTACAAAATAAAATGCTTAAAGAGCATTTGTCATTGGTATTAGCTAAGAGCTCAAGTGAACAACCTAGTGTCTGATTCAATTTGTGTCAACCACAACTAAGAGAGGGCTGCTGCAGGATTGTTATTTTACTAGTAAAATGTATGATACCTATATAATTATTAGCTAGATAGCTAGCTATGTAATCAGTTATCTCATTAGGTGTCTGATTCCTAAAAATAGTAAGCAAGAATTAATGGAACCTAAGCCTGAAGCCTAAGCCTTATGATGACAGTTAGCTAATATCTATGACTGGTATTCATTCTGGTCTAGCTGGTAACTTTTAATGATTTACGTAGTGCCATAATTTCCTATGACCGAAAACATCTTCAGGACATCAGAACTGCGATCACTAACATTGATTTGGACGAAAATGTCTACTTTAACAAGCTCTGGACATTCTGCTTACTCGGGACCAGGCCCTAATCCCCTGGACTCAAAATAATTAACGGGACCTAAACTATAATATTCATTGTTTCTCAGAGTCGTGATTGAATGCAGACATACAGTTGAAGTCGGAAGTTTACATACACTTAGGTTGGAGTCATTAAAACTCCACAAATTTCTTGTGGATGTACCTGTGGATGTATTTCAAGGCCTACCTTTGAACTCAGTGCCTCTTTTCTTGACATCATGGGGAAATCAAAAGAAATCAACCAAGACCTCAGAAAACAATTGTAGACCTTCACAAGTCTGGTTCATCCTTGGGAGCAATTTCCAAATGTCTGAAGGTACCACGTTTATCTGTACAAACGATAGTACGCAAATATAAACACCATGGGACCACTCAGCTGTCATACCACTCAGCTGTCATACCGCTCAGACGCGTTCTGTCTCCTTGAGATGAATGTACTTCGGTGCGAAAAGTGCAAATCAATCTCAGAATAACAGCAAAGGACCTTGTGAAGATGCTGGAGGAAACGGGTACAAAAGTATCTATATCCACAGTAAAATGAGTCCTATATCGACAACCTGAAAGGCCGCTCAGCAAGGAAGAAGCCACTGTTCCAAAACCACCATAAAAAAGCCAGACTGCACATGGGGAGAAAGATCATATTTTTGGATAAATGTCCTCTGGTCTGATGACCCCAAGCATACTTCCAAAGTTGTGGCAAAATGGCTTAAGGACAACAACGTCAAGGTATTGGAGTGGCCATCACAAAGCCCTGACCTCAATCCTATAGAAAATTTGTGGTCAGAACTGAAAAAGCGCGTGCGAGCAACGAGGCCTACAAACCTGACTCAGTTACACCAGCTCTTATTAGGAGGAATGGGCCAAAATCCACCCAAATTATTTTTGGAATCTTGTTGAAGGCTACCCGAAATGTTTGACCGAAGTTAAACAATGCAATGCATTGCAATGCTATCAAATACTAATTGAGTGTATGTAAACTTCTGACCCACAGGGAATGTGATGAAAAAAATTAAAGCTGAAGTATAATTCTCTCTACTATTATTCTGACATTTCACATTCTTAAAATAGTGGTTATCCTAACTGACCTAAGACAGGGAATTTTTACTAAGATTAAATGTCAGGAATTGTGAAAAACTGAGTTTAAATGTAGTTGGCTAAGGTGTATGTAAACTTCCAACTTCAACTGTAGATATAAATCTTGCTGGTGCTTCTATTCATCGTCAAAACCGATCTCTAATATTAAGGAAATCTCTAGTTTTTGCTCACCTGTGTTCGACTACTGGATGATAAGATGCAGAACATACTATTTACCGGTCAAGTTTTTATCTATAATTTTTGAAGCTGTCTATTTACCATCACAAACCGATGCTGACACTAAGACTGTAATCATCCTGCTTACTAGCAAAAACTCAAACAGGAATTACCAGTGACGCACTCAGTACGGAAGTGGTCCCATGAAGCAGATGCTAAACTATAGGACTGTTTTGCTAGCACAGACTGGAATATGTTCTGGGATTCGTCAGATGACATTAAGGAGTTTACCACATTAGTCACCAGCTTCATTAATAAGTGCGTCGACAATGTCATCCCCACAGTGACCATACAAACGTACCAGGGTTTCCGGGAACCAGTAATAGGTGACTTTTGCCCCAAAATCATTAGAAACACAGGTCAATTGTCCAATTGGACCCACTCCAATATGCATACCGCCTCAACAGATCCACAGATGACACAATCTCTATTGCACTCCACACTGCCCTCACCTACCTGGACAAAAGGAATACCTATGTAAGAATGCTGTTCATTGACTACAGCTCAACATTCAACACCATAGTCCCCTCCAAGCTCATCACCAAGCTCAGGACCTTTATCTTTAACTCTGCATTGTTGGAAAAGGACCCATAAGTAAGCATTTAGCAGTTAGTCTACAGCTGTTGTTTATGAGGCATGTGACAAATCAAATGTAATTTGTTTTATAATAATCTCTCTCTCTCTGTCTGTAGGACACTGGTGGACTGTCGATTCTCAGACACTGTAGACATGTCACCTGTGCACCAGGCAGTCTATGGAGGCTGTCCCCATGGTATCAATGGCAAACAGTGGCTGGAGAGACTGGACATCATGCTGCTGAGGCTGAAGACAAGGTTGAGGGACAATCACACCCTCACCCTCGCAGTCTACTTGGGGACACATCCGCACTGGAGGATGTCCCTCCCCATTATCATCAACCATCACTCCTGTGTTCCAATGGCACATTGTGTTAGCTAATCCAAATTTACCATTTTGAAAGGCTAATTGATCATTAGAAAACCCAGCATCCCGGAGTTGCCTTTTCACTGTTGACGTTGAGACTTGTGTTTTGCGGGTACTCAACGTCAACAGTGAAAAGGCAACTCTGGGATGCTGGGTTTTCTAATGATCAATTAGCCTTTCAAAATGCTAAACTTGGATTAGCTAACACAATATGCCATTTGAACACAGGAGTGATGATTGCTGATAATGGGCCTCTGTACGCCTATGTAGATATTCCTTTAAAAAATCAGCCGTCTCCGGCTACAATAGTCATTTACAACATTAACAATGTGTACACTATAATTTGATGTTATTTTAATGTATCAAAAATGTGCTTTTCTTTCAAAAACAAGGACATTTCTAAGTGACTCCAAACTTTTGAACGATAGTGTGTATTTGTATTCCAGATTCTGACATTGCTTGTACTGATATTTCTTAATTTTCATTTTTTTGGATTTGTGTGTATTGTTTCTTTTGCAAGGCTGGAGACTTTGCAATTCAGAGCTCCCAATTTCTAACACGTATGGACCCAGAACCTAATCATGCAGCTGACCAGATGATACCAAATTAAGATTTTAGTTTTGGGTTAACTGAGATTATACTGCTCTAAGGAGTGAATGGAATCCACACTTTGATTTTGGTAGAAAAGTCACTGCAGGGAAAGCTTATGTTAGCATTTCAGACAAAAAAAAAGTTTTTATTCAGCATAGAGTGTATGTGAAGTTATACATCAAACTATTACAACAGTGTAACTGTTTTGGAATAAAATGGTTTTAAACATCCTCTGTATTCTGTGCTTATTGTTTAACCATTGACACTGTATGTTCTAGGTGCAATGTTGAGACCTTAAGGAGCATCAGGTACTGCTGGAATGTCTATCAATGGCATGTGCTCCTTTTTGGGAGAAATTACACTGGTCACTCCAAAGATTTATGAAGTATTTTTAAAGTATAAATAGCCCACTTTAGATGAGACCGTGGGCAAAAATATGTGGTTTATAAAGGCCTTTTTCAAACATGTTATGAATGATCTTATAAATCATTATTAAATACTTTGAAAGTTGTTTATAAATGTCTGACTAAAGAGGTTAACATGTACAAATGTGTGAGTAATGATTAATACATTATTTGCTCATCAATTATAATTGCTTTATATGGAACTACAAATCCCCCCTCTTATCTGTACATTATGGCATACTTTGTAACTAGGGCGCAGATTCTTCATAATGTCTCTCCTCTTTCCAATAGTGGTCCAGGCCTGCTGCTGATGAGGCACTGCTCCAGTGACTCCAACAAGGCCTCCAGTGCGGATGTGTCCCCCTATGAAATGAACTCTCCAGTGCTGTCGGAGCTCTTGCTCTCCCAAGACCAGGGGGACAGCAGCCCCCTCTCTGACAAGCTCTTCAAGGTCCCTGAGCAGTAGACACTGGTGGGCCACGTCAAAGGTTGTCCCAGCGACAGCTACAGTACCACTCACCCTCCACAGGCAAAGGGGAAAGAGAAAGGGGAATATACCTAGTCAGTTATACAACTGAATGCATTCAGCTAAAATGTATCTTCCGACATTTAACCCAACCCCTCTGAATCAGAGAGGTGCGGAGCTGCCCAATGATCAAGTTGTTGACCATTTCATCTCTGAAAATAGCACTAATACACTGTATTGTATATTGCTGCTTAATATGAAGAATATTTCAGATTTTTCTATTAGACAAACCTGATTAACATTTCTGGGGTGTCTGGCATTCCTCTCTAAGGAAAAGGTTTATGGATCATCATATCACTGGTACGTTCATTGTCTTTGAATAGCATGTCTCATTCTTTGTTCTTTGAAACTCTGCAACCTAGAATAAATTACATGTTCACTAGGTGGAGATAAGACTTTGATTATGTGTAAATGGTTTCCCCCAGTTTCCCATGACGACGTTTCAAAATGCAGCTCTTGTGGCTCATTGGAGGGACTCGACGGTCACCAAGGTAACAACAGCAAACAGCGTGTCAGATGAACTTACACCTCAATTGGTATGCCTGAGTGCAGGCCACATCCCCCAGTGACTTGCTGCAGCAGTAGCCCTCTGACGAAGAGAGGGCAGAGATTGGAGGATACAGACCTGTTATTACTTCACTGACCACCGGGCCAACCAGGGGGCTGCAGCCCAGAGGACATTGCGCTAATGGGTGGAATGGGACAGCCTGCCAGTCCCTCCCTCTGAGGCAGGCCTGGCGGCAGGGTGAATAGAAGGCATCCCCCTTCCTACTCTGGACTGCTCAGAGGAACTTCTCCACACCTTCCCTCTAACTTTCCACGCATCAACCTGGGTGTGTGACCCAAACAGAATCCATAACTGCCCCCCCCAGGGCAGCAGCAGCCCTGGGCCCCAGACTGTGGCCCCTACGACCCCCTCTGGTCCTCTGTAAGGAAATGTGTCAGATAGGGCAGCTCCTATCAGCAGACAATGCACTCTACCAGAGAGTAGATGTGATGTTTATACGCACTCGCTCTAACTACTTCGTCGTTCTCTAAATTGTAGGTTAAACTTACTGAGTTGTGCCAATTGTCTGTGAGTGAATGTTGTCATTTCGCTCTTGATGTGTGTCTTACAGTTTTCATATTTCAGAAGTCTGACTCCAACACTTCGCCACTAAGACAGTACCCCAACAGAGATGCAAATTAGCATCACTGACATGATACTATTGTTTACCCATAGTATACTTCATTTTCTTTCCTTTGTTTTTTAATTTTTTATTTCAACTCAGAACAATGGTGTGAGAATGAATCTGAATGTATCCTAAACGTATTGGTACTAATAGCCTACATGTAATGCTTATATTTATATTGTAATATCACCCTGTGAGATATAATGCAGATATGCTATAACCAAAATAAAATACAACTTTCTTAGTGAAACATGAAATCCAATTATGTTTGATGCTGCAAGTGTCTGTGTTATTTGTATCTTGGTGGAGCTATTGCCAAACATGAAAATGGAATGTGTTTTTTGATAGGGATATTGAACTTAACTGTTTTGGTCACACTCTTTTTATAACTCATTTTACGCTTTTTATAACTCATTTTAATGTTTGTGGCCTTCTGTAAGTGATTGTAATAGTCTTTGATTTGTTCACGCATCCAAATAAAACAGTAACTGGCATCTATGTAACTGTTTAGATTATTTGAAGGGAAAAATGAAACTGGAAGATACAGAACATTATGAATGTAATTTCACATTACGGAGTATAGAAAAAGAGAAAAGCATCACTCAGTTTGTGCTCGAATGCCACTGTCATGAAATGTACCAAGCTAGTTTGTTTTTTTCTCCCCAATAATTGTTTTATAGCTTTTGAGGGGGAATGAAGGCACTGTACTATAAGATATAAATATGGTCATGACTTTCACTGAGTTTTTTCCCCGTTTGTTGTTTGAATATTTGCTGGGAAATATTGTTTGTTTGTCCTGACCAAACATTATGCCATAGTAACAACCACAGTATTGTCTCTGAGATGGCTAGTCATGCTAGTACGTTGCTAATGCTAATAGTCGTGCTTTGGTACCTTGTGCAACATCAGTATTGACATGTTTTTAATCTAATCAAGCTGCTTTAAGACTGTATTATTGCCAACTCGAACCCTTCTTCCGCCTGATTGTTTCACTGTATGTTCATTTTCCTATGACTTCCATGATGTGATATTAGTAATTTTATCATCTTGTTATCATCCTCTGTAAAACTATACATAGAAACTAAAAATGGCGCAGAAGATTATGTGGCAATAACCTCTTACTGTCTTTAAAATGCCTTTTAATTTCTACTTCACAGAGTTCTGTCAGTATGCTCCAACTACTACAAGTACTACAATGATTTATTCTCGCTCTTACTTCTTATGTGCCCATTCTGTGTAAAGGGAAGTCAGGAACAATGTGAGTGGTTCACACTCTAATGAACTGGAGCGGAAGGTGTCTCTTTGTGCAGCTTCTCCGCAGACTCCATAAAGATTTAATTCTGGCACATTTCAACACTGTAATGAAGTGCCGGAGCCGGAGCTGTCTGGTCTCTGAGAGACCCCTGTCACAAACCAGGAAGTGGACCAGAGGGTCCCAGACATAACCACAGGGAGTTCACCTCTCCTCTCCCCAGACTGGAACACAGGCAAACTCGCTTCCTGATTACTTGGCTTATCTTTTTATGGGTGGGGTGAGTTATCATGCCCAATCCTATATGGTCCTTTCGCCACTTAACTCTGTTTGCTTAAGGGTGGAGTATGATTTTTGTGAGATTATACTAAATATTTGAGCATATAGATGTTGTAAATTAAAATACAGTGTTTGTTGATGTTATTGTGACCTAGATTCAAATAATTTAATTGAACGGCCACAAGAGGGAACCATGACCAAACGGAATGTCCTGTTCTCGATGATCATGTTTTCCTGCGTTGCATATCTTTGAATTTGTTATTACAATAGGGACATTTAGGAATATTTCTAAATTATAACATTCTATCTTCACCATGGTTGCAATACCTATGTTATTTTGCTGAATATCCATAAATGGTTGTGTATCTTCCTTTTTGTAGGTTTTGGTTATTTACAGCGTGTCTCAGCTACTGTTGGATTGCAAAATGATCTATAATTTACCAAAGCATCCAGTAATTTTGGTCATGAACAGCAAATATGGCAATCAATTGTAACTTTGGTAATTTATACTGTAAAATGACTGTACAATGTACACATATTAATATATAGTATTAATTTATTATATCTGTGTCTATAATGTCATTGACTTTCTAGTAGTTAAACCATATGGAGCAAGAGAAAATCGCCTAATTAATGAAAAAGCATCCATTTTCATTATTTAACATTATTTTCAATTCACGCCGCAAATCTTCCAACTATTGACATTTTTTCCACAACTGCCACCAAAACATTGACAACAAATACATATTGACATAGTAAATAAATACAAGTTTGTAAAACATATTTTATGACGACACTCTCATATTAACCCATCAGAGCCTGGGCAGAGTCTAAGCCGGGGGAGGGGGTTCTACTAGGCTAAATGGAATTGTTTTAAGAAGTTCATACCAAGGATCCTTTAGCTATTTGATTTAGAATTTTAAGACCACTTGAGGTATCAACAAAATATACAGTGCTAGTCAAAAGTTTAGACACACCAATTCATTCAAGGGCTTTTCTTTATTTGTACTATTTTCAAAACTCTAATAATAGTGAGGACATCAAAACTATGAAATAACACATGGAATCATGTAGTAATTTTAGAATCTTCAAAGTAGTCACCCTTTACCTTACTGACAGCTTTGCACACACATGGCATTCTCTCAACTAGCTTCACCTGGAATGCTTTTCTAACAGTTTTTAAGGAGTTCCCACACATGCTGGCAATTGTTGGCAGCTTTTCCTTCACTCTGCGGTCAAACTCATCCCAAACCGTCTCAATCTGGTTGAGGTCAGGTGATTGTGGGGGCCAGGTCATCTGATGCAGCACTCCACCACACTCATTCTTGGTAAAGTAGCCCTTACACAGCCTGGTGTTGTGTTTGTTCATTGTTCTGTTGAAAAACAAATTATAGTCCCACTAAGTGCAAACCAGATGGGATGGCATATTGCTGCAGAATGTTGTGGTAGCCATGCTGGTTAAGTGTGCCTTGAATTCTAAATAAATCACAGACAGTTTCACGAGAAAATCACCCCAACACCATCACACCTCCCCTTCCATGCTTCACAGTGGGAACCACACATGCAGAGATCATCTGTTCACCGTCTCTGCATCTCACAAAGACACGGCGGTTGGAACAAAAAATCGCAAATTTGGGCTCATCAGACCAATGGACAGATTTCCACCATGCTCATGTTTCTTGACCAAAACAAGTCTTATTGGTGTCCTTTGGTAGTGGCTTCTTTGCAGCAATTCAACCATGAAGGCCTGATTCATGCAGTCTCCTCTGAACAGTTGATGTTGAGATGTCTGTTACTTGAACTCTGTGAAGCATTTATTTGGGCTGCAAATTCTGAGGCTGGTAGCTCTAATGAACTTATCCTCTGCAGCAGAGGTAACTCTGGGTCTTCCTTTCCTGTGGCAGTGTCACGACTTCCGCCGAAGTTGGTCCCTCTCCTTGTTCGGTCGGCGGTCGAAGTCACCGATTTTCTAGCCATCGCTGATCCTCTTTTCATTTTCCTTTGGTTTTGTCTTGTCTTCCATCACACCTGGTTCCAATCCCATCAATTACATGTTGTGTATTTAACCCTCTGTTCCCCCCTCGTGTCTTGTCGGTGATTGTTTGTTTGTAAGCTATGTGCAAGTTATGTTCTGGTGTGCGACGGGTTTTTGAGCACAAATTTAAACTGCTCCATTTATACCAAGTTCTGACTTCCCTGCAACCAGCACGCACCCCCTTACAGGCAGTCCTCATGAGAGACAGTTTCATCATGCGCTTGATGGTCTTTGCGACTGCACTTGAGGAAACATTCAAAGTTCTTGAAATGTTCAAGTCTTTCAAGTCTAAAAAGTAATGATGGACTGTCATTTTGTTTGCTTATTTGAGCTGTTCTTGCCATAATATGGGCTTGGTCTTTTACCAAATAGGGCTATCTTCAGTATGAATGCCAAGAGTGTGCAAAGCTGTCATCAAGGCAAAGGATGGCTACTTTGAAGAATCTCCAATATAAAATCTATTTTGATTTGGTTAGCACGTTTTTGGTTACTACATGATTCCATATGTGTTATTTTATTGTGTTGATGTCTTAACTATTATTCTACAATGTCGAAAATTGTAAAAATAAAGTAAATCCCTGGAATAAGTAGGTGTATCCAAACTTTTGACAGGTACTGTATATACAAAAATTATTTGATCAAAATGTTTTTTTTTGTTTAACAGTATTCGTCGTCTGAAGAAGAGGAAGAGGAATCATCGGACCAAAGCGCAGCGTGGGAAGTGTTCATGCTTTTTCTTATAAAGTGTCACAGAGGTCCAGAGACTATTACAGACACCTGTGATAATCTAAAGTACCCAAAGGAGCCAGATTACATAAAATCCTTGAAAGATAACAAAATTCTGGTAGTTTACTGGTAAACTTAGTTTCCAGTAATACAACCTACCTTTGCAACCCTAGTCTCTGCTCAGTCTCTCAATGCAGACAGTGTTGCGAGTAATACATTTCTGAAGCTTGGTTTAAGTAAAAGATCACTAGGCCTTTGTGCATTATTCAACAAGATCTCCAAGTGAGTGTGTTAAAGATGTGCTGCTGAATATAATGTCCAGTCGTCACCCTGCTCTTCGTTGGAACAATTGCCAAAATAGGACATCTGGCTTCTGTTGTCATAATAAAAGCAGTCTACTCCTTGTTAGGCAAAGCTAGGGGATTTACTCAGCACTGAGAAATGCATCGAGGTTAAACTACGTGGGCCCTATCTGCCTCCACAGCTGTGTAAAGGCTTTACTATTCCACTCTGGCCACCAAAGAGCTCGTCACACTCTCTGACCAGGCCAGAGAGACAGAGCAGGATGCATTTTTAAAGGGAATCCAACCAATCCAACCAACCACACTGCTGTTTACTTCCACTTTCCATCTGCACTACAGAGTGAAACAGGCCTTCCTCCACCACCACCACACATGCAAATCCATCCTCTCTAAGAAGAAATAGACCAGGTCTGGGATAGAAAAGCGTCACAGGAAAACAACATTGCTCTGAAGAGATTGTACTGTAGAGCCAATTGACAAATCTGAAATATTTGATTTCACCTCTTATCAGGGTTGTACTGACAAATGCATGCTCATCCACTGGCTGGGAGGAGAGGAGTCGGAGTCATTCACAGGGGGTCCATCCTACCTTTTTACTGGCAGCAGCAGCTGCAGAGAGGACAAAGGAAGGTTGTAGCTGAGACTGTGGGTGGAGATGCAGGAACAACAGAACATCCATTACAACTTATTCAAGAGCAGGAGAATATGTTTCCACTCCACAACCAGTCTCAGTAGATCTGTCACATGCTTTGTTAACAATGTGATCAATGGAAACATTGAACAGCCCGAACATAATGTCTTATGCTGCTTTACTTTAGTACTGCTATTATTAGCTGCTATCCCTACCAGAAGAACTTCTGACGCATCGAGCCGATCACTCGCTATTTCTACTAGTATTCTACTAAAACACTCATTACCAATTAAAGAGTCATTAGAAACACCCATTTGAGGAAGTGAACACCACTTTATGTTCGAGAAAAGGTTCTTTCCGATTAAAGGATTAACACTGATTGCATTAAGCCTCTTAGCCTACACCAATTCAAAATCTTCTTAAGAGGATGCACATTTTTTCACTTGACTTCATATTATCACCATGACTTTTAAAGATAAGACATGCTTAAGGAATTGGGTGCACTTTTTTGCCAGTCTTTTGATTCTGAGCAATACCTTTATATTTGAAAGGCGCAGGACAACATATATATTCTAGGAAACTGGTTTCCTTGATATTTTATTCAGGTATTAGCACTGAGATAAGTGAACTTATTTAAATAGCATATACAGGCAATGCCCTAAATCAAATGCACCCCCCCCCCCAAAAAAAACATACATTACTAATTTGAAGTCATCCTTCAGATTAGTAGGACACATATCAAGTCATCTGCATAAAGTACCTTGGCCAAACCTGACAGATGTTTTCTCCTTGTCTTTTGCCAGGGTCCTGGTGAGAACGGAGACACCAGCACTGTGGGTGCACCAACCCATCTGCTCCTCCTCATGCTCTTCCTGGCCAAGGTGTTTGTCCCCATACAAATAAAATGAAAATGCTACAGTGACATTGGTCTAGTAAAGTTTCTACTTATACGTTGCCACATTTAGCTCGGTGTATTCCTTGATCCTGTATTCAGCCAGGACATATAATTACAGCCTTCCTTCTCAGCCTTCCTTCTGTTAGTCATTTAATGTGAAACAATCTTGCTCTCACTAAGACTGACAGACCACTGGACAGATCTGCTTTGTTTCATTCTCAATTGGCAGCTCCGTCCGAACCGTAAGGCGCTACAGAGGGTAGTGCATACGGCCCAGTACATCACTGGGGCCAAGCTTCCTGCCACCCAGGACCTATATACTAGGTGGTGTCAGAGGAAGGCCAAAAAATTGTCACGGCAAGCGGTACCTTGAGCGCCAACTCTAGATCCAAAAGGCTCCTTAACAGCTTCTACCACCAAGCCATAAGACTGCTGAACAATTCATCAAATGGCCACCCGGACTATTTACATTGACACCCCATCCCCCTTTGCTTTTACACTGCTGCTACTCACTGTTTATTATCTATGCATAGTCACTTTACCCCTACCTACATGTACAAATTACCTCAACTAACCTGTACCCCCGCACATTGACCTGTTACCGGCACCCCCTGTATATATTATTATTGTTATTTTACTGTGTTGCTTTTTGTTTAATTTTTTACTTTAGTTTTATTTCTTATTTTTTGGTTAAGGGCTTGTAAGTAAGCTTTCACGGTAAGGTCTACCTACACCTGTTGTATTCGGTGGTGACAAAAATAAATGTTTAATTTAATTTGAGGTGCTTGTTTTAACCTCATATTCAGTCTTCTAGACCTCTGTTCAGCTACCTCTCCATATAAAACAGAAAGAATGTCTGCTATTCAAAAGAACATGTTCATTGTTTATTTTATTTAACCTATATTTAACTAGGCAAATCATTTAAGAACAAATTCTTATTTGCAGTGATGGCCTACCAAAAGGCAAAATGCCTCCTGCAGGGACAGGGGATAAAAATTAAAAATAATAATAATAATAATATAGGACAAAACACATCAAGAGAGACAACACAACACTGCATATAGAGAGACCTAAGACATCAACATAGCAAGGCAGCAACAATGACAACACAGCATGGTAGCAACACAACATGACAACAACATGGTAGCAGCACAAAACATGGGTACAAAATTATTGGGCACAGACAACAGCACAAAGGGCAAGAAGGTAGAGACAACAATACATCACGCGAAGCAGCCACAACTGTCAGTAAGTGTGTCCATGATTGAGTCTTTGAATGAAGAGATTGAGATAAAACTGTCCACTTTGAGTGTTTGTTGCAGCTCATTCCAGTCGCCAGCTGCAGCGAACTGAAAAGAGGAGCGACCCAGGGATGTGTGTGTTTTGGGGACCTTCAACAGAATGTGACTGGCAGAACGGGTGTTGTATGTGGAGGATGAGGGCTGCAGTAGATATCTCAGAAAGGGGGGAGTGAGGCCTAGGATGGTTTTATAAATAAGCATCAACCAGTGGGTCTTGCGACGGGTATACAGAGACCAGTTTACAGAGGAGTATAGAGTGCAGTGATGTGTCCTATAAGGAGCATTGGTGGCAAATCTGATGGCCGAATGGTAAAGAACTTATAGCCGCTTGAGAGCACCCTTACCTGCCCATCTATAAATTATGTCTCCGTAATCTAGCAGGGGTAGGATGGTCATCTGAATCAGGGTTAGTTTGGCAGCTGAGGTGAAAGAGGAGCAATTACGATAGAGGAAACCAAGTCTAGACTTAGTTTTAGCCTGCAGCTTTGATATGTGCTGAGAGAAAGACAGTGTACCGTCTAGCCATACTCCCAAGTACTTGAATGAGGTGACTACCTCAAGCTCTAAACCCTCAGAGGTAATAATCACACCTGTGAGGAGATGATCCAAAAGGAAGTATATTGAGCGTATTTTTGTATTTGAGCTAACACGCTTCATTTCATTCCCATTATATTATTTCAGTGTAATAAGAAATGAAAAGACAGTGCTTTAAAAAAGTATTCACATACCTTTACCTTTTCAATGTTTTGTAGTGTAATCACCTGCATTTAAAATGGATTAAATTGAGTGATTTACACTCAATGACTCATAATGTCAAAGTGGAATTTAGTTTTTTAGAACATTTGAGAAAGTAATAAAAAATGTTATGCTGAAATATCTTAAATCAGTAAGTATTAAACTCCTTTGTTATGGCAAACCTTAATAAGTTCAGGAGTAAAAATGTGCTGAACAAGTCATATAATAATTTGCGTGGACTCATTCCGTGTTCAATAACAGTGGTTAACATGATTTCGCTACACTCGCAATAACATCTGCTAACCATGTGTGTCCAATAAAATTTGATTTGATTTAATTGGACTACCCAATCTCTGTAGCCCACACATACAGATAATTGTAAGGTCCCTCAATCGAGTAGTGAGCACAGATTCAAAGACCAAGGAGGTTTGTCAATGCCTTGCAAAGAAGGGCACCGATTGGTAGATATGAAGAATTGAAAATAAACAAATAATCAGACGCTGAATATCCCTTTGAGCATGGTGAAGTTATTAATTGCACTTTGGATGGTGTATCAATACACCCAGTCAGTACAAAGATACAGGTGTCTTTCTTAACTTAGTTGCCGAAGAGGAAGGAAACTGTTTAGGGATTTTACCATGAGAGCAATGGTGATTTTAAAACAGTTAGAGTTTAATGGTTGTGATATGTGAAATCTGAGGATGGATCAACAACATTGTAGTTACTCCACATTACTAACCTAAATGACAGTGTCAAGAAAGAAGCCTGTACAGAATTAAAATATTCCAAAACATGCATCCTGTTTATAACAAGGCACTTAAGTAATACTGCCAAAAATTTAGCAAAGAAATTCATGTTCTGAATACAAAGCGTTATATTTGGGGCAAGTCCAACACAACACATCACTGAGTACCACACTTTGTGTATTTATGTTATGGCTATGCTTGTCATAGGCAAGGACTAGGGAGATTTTAAGGAAAAAATTATCACAATAAATCCATAAGCACACACAAAATCCTAGAGGGAAACCTGGTTCAGTCTGTTTCACTGGGAGACAAATGCACTTTTCAGCAAGACAATAGCCTTAAACACAAGGCCAAATCTACACTGGAGTTGCTTACCAAGATGACATTGAATGCGCCTGAGTGGCCTAGTTACAGTTTTTACTTAAATCATCTCGAGAGTTTATGCCAAAACTTGAAAATGGCTGTCTAGCAACCATCAACAATCAGTTTGTTGTTCGATTAATTTAAAAAAGAATAAGAATAATATTGTACAATCCAGATGTGGAAAGCTCTTAGAGACTTACCCAAAAATACTCTTACATTACAATTGTAATCGCCGCCAAAGGTGCATCTTACGAAGTAATTGATTCAGGGGTGGGAATACTTATGTAATTGAGATATTTCTGAGTTTCTTTTCCAATACATTTCACAAAAATGTCTAAAAATATGATTTCACTTTGTCATTATGGGGCATTGTGTGTAGATGGGTAAGATAATTTTCTTCCATTTTAAATGCAGGCTGTACCACAACACAATGTGGAATAATAAGGTATGAATACCTTCTGAAGGCACTGTAGATACACTACATGGCCAACAGTATGTGAACACGTGCTCGTCGAACATCTCATTCCAAAATCATGAGTAGGTCCCCCCTTTGCTGCTATATCAGCCTCCACTCTTCTGGGAAGACTTTTCACTAGATGTTGGAACATTGCTGCGGGGACTTGCTTTCATTCAGCCACAAGACCATTAGTGAGGTCAGGCAATGGTGTTGGGCGATTATGCCTAGCTCGCAGTCGGTGTTCTAATTCATCCCAATGGTGTTTGGTGAGGTTGAGCTCAGGGCTCTGTGCAAGCCAGTCAAGTTCTTCCACGTGGATCTTGACAAACCATTTATGTATAGACCTTGCTTTGTGCAAGTGGGAATTGCCATGCTGAAACAGCAAAGGGCCTTCCCCAAACTATTGCCATAAAGTTGGAAGCACAGAATCATCTAGAATGTAATTGTATGCTTTAGCGATAAGACTTCCCTTCACTGGAACTAACGGGCTAGACCGAACCATGAAAAACAGCCCCAGACCATTATTCCTCCTCCACCAAACTTTACAATTGACACTATGCAATGGGGCAGGTAGCGTTCTCATGCCATCCGCCAAAACAAGATTTGCCATCGGACTGCCAGCTTCCACTGCTCCAGAGTCCATTGGTTGTGAGCTTTACACCACTCCAGCCAATGCTTGGCATTGCGCATGGTGATCTTAGGCTTGTGTGCGGCTGCTTGTAAATCCATTTCATGAAGCACACGACGAACAGTAATTGTGCTCATGTTGCTTCCAGAGGCAGTTTGGAACTCGGTAGTGAGTGTTGCAACCGAGGACAGATGATTTTTACACATTACACGTTTCAGCGCTCCCTTCTGTGAGCTTGTGTGGCCTGCCACTTCATGGCAGAGCCGTTGTTGCTCCTTAACGATTCCACTTCACAATAACAGCACTTACAGTTGACGGGGGCAGCTCTAGCAGGGCAGCAAATTGATGAACTGTGAAAAGGTGGCATACACCTTGGAAAGGTGGCATCCTATGACTGTGAAACGTTGAATGTCACTGAGCTCTTAAGTACAGGCCATTCTACTGCCAATGTTTGTCAATGGAGATTGCACGGCTGTGCTCGATTGTACACACCTGTCAGCAAAGGGTGTGGCTGAAATAGCCAAATCCACTCATATGAAATGTCCACGTACTCTTGTGGTGAAAAAGTACTGATTGTCATACTTGAGTAAAAATATAGATACCTTAATAGAAAGTTACTCAAGTAAAAGTGAAAGTCACAAAATAGAACTTGAGTAAAAGTCTAAAAGTATTTGGTTTTAAATATACTTAAGTCTCAAAAGTAACTGTGATTGATAAAATAGGGTTAAGCATCAAAAATAAATCATTTCATCATTCCTTATATTTAGCAAAGCAGACAGCACCATTTTCTTGTTTTTTAAATGTATGGATAGCCAGGGGCACACTCCAACACTCAGACATTATTTACAAATGCATGTGTTTAGTGAGTCCACCAGATCAGAAGCAGTAGAGATGACCAGGGATGTTCTCTTGATAAGTATGTGATTTGGACCCTTTTCCTGTCCTGCTAAGCATCCAGTACTTTGGGTTGTCAGGGAAAATGAATGGACTAAAAAGTACAACGTTTTCTTTAGGAATGTAGTGAAGTAGAAGTAAAAGTTGTCAAAAATATGAATAGCGAAGTAAAGTACAGATACCCCCAAAAATGACTTAAGTAGTACTTTCAAGTATGTTTTTACTTAAGTACTTTACACCACTGCATGTAGCATATGTGTGTGAACTTTGAAAAACATTTTAAATATTGGTATCCTCTAGGAGAGAGTTCATTTTTCGATTCTACTATTTAGATGATCTGTCCTTGGGTCAACATAGTGTACTTTAGCACAATTGGGATACAGATGCTTTGGACATGGTGGGACAGGAGATCAGTTTGGGTTAACCTCAATATGTCCTTATTCTGGCCAACTGATTCTTATTTTTTTTTAAATGTGTTAGCACTCTACTTCATCATAGTAACCAAAAGCCACTTCCAATAAAGACACAGAGTATCCAACTCCTACCAGAGTATTGTGCAACTTCAACAAGGAGCAGTAATTCTCAGAGCTACAGACACAGTGCATTCGGAAACCGATCACGCCTTTATGGTAGAGTGGCCAGATGGAAGCCACTTCTCAGTAAAAGGCACATGACAGCTCGGTTGGAGTTTGCCAAAAGGCACCAAAGGGACTCTCAGGCCATGTGCAACAAGATTCTCTGGTCTGATGAAACCAATTGCACTCTGTTGCCTGAATGCCAAGAGTCACATCTGGAGGAAACATGGCACCATCCCTACGGTGAAGCATGGTGGTGGCAGCATCATGCTGTGGGGATGTTTTTCAACTGCAGGGACTGGGAGACTAGTCGGGATCAAGGGAAAGACGAATGGAGCAAAGTACAGAGACCCGTGATGAAAACCTGCTCCTGAGCTCTCAGGTCCTCAGACTGGGGCAAAGGTTTACCTTCCAACAGGACAATGTCCCTAAGCACAAAGCCAAGACAACACTGCAGTGGCTTCGGGACAAGTCTCTGAATGTCCTTGAGTGGCCCAGCCAGAGCCCGAACTTGAACCCGATCAAACATCTCTGGAGAGAGCTGAAAATAGCTTTGCAGCTACGCTCCCCTTCCAACCTGACAGAGCTTGTGAGGATCGGCAGAGAAGTTTGGGAGAAACTCCCCAAATACAGGTGTGCCAAGCTTGTAGAGCCATACCCAAAAGACTTGAGGCTGTAATCACTGCCAAAGGCACGTCAACAAAGTACTGAGTAAAGGATCTGAATACTTATGTAAATGTGATATTTCAGGGTATTTTTTTGTAACGCATTTGCAAATTGTATTACAAAAAATACCCGGAAATATGGCGTTAACATAAGTATTCAGACCCTTCTAAAAAACTGTTTTTGCTTTGTCATGATGGGGTATTGTCTATAGATTGATGAGGGAGAAAAATATATATAATCCATTTTAGATCTAGGCTGTAAAATAATCACATTTGGAGCAGTCCAGCGCAGTCTCGTTGAAAAGACGGATCTTGTAAACAGATTTTTTATTAATGTGGCTTCTCAAAAGTGACTGTAAAATAGAATGAAGCTGAAATATTGCTTAGCAGTGCTTGTTTGTTTTTCATAACTACACTTGCTTTGCAATGTTTCTTGAGACATCAACAAAATATTAATGTCGGGTTGGGAAATAGTTATTGTATTGAATGTTCTGCAACTTATATTACAGACCACACATCTGTGTTGTTACAGGTGAGACTACATAGTGAAAGCATCATCACAGTAGTCGAGTGAATACAGTTAGATTGTTCCCCCTTCGGTAACTTTCTTGGGATTCAAGACGAACAAATTCCAGGGGAAAACAAAACAAATATCTCAAAGTAAATAACTAGAAACATTGCATTGTTTCTCAGATGTACACCAAACAAAAATATCACAATGCAACATGTAAAAATTTCAATTATTTTACTGAGTTACGGTTAGGGCTTTGGCGGACACGGAATTACGTCAGCTTGTCGGTCTCACAGTAATTGACCGTTAATGAACATAAACACATTTAGCATCTCCTGGCTTCCACACTGATGCAGACCTTTGGAACATCTACATTTTTTAAAAGTCTAATAAATCTACGTAATATAGCCTACATACGTAAATCCATTATTTATTTTCGACAGGTCAAAAGAAGCATAATATGAAGAAAATGTGGTCTATTTCAGAAGAACAGAGTAACATACTCTGAGGTGTCCTTACGTCAGGTCCTGATCTGGCTATGCCATATGGCTGTGGACTACACTAGTTTATTTAGAAGACATGCTTTTGCTTAGAATTCTGTGCAGTTATTTTATGTTATTTTATAGTATGAAGAATATATTTCATCAAAGCTGAATAAAAGCGAAAACAGGTTTTTCAAAATTTTTGCAAATGTATTAACAATGTACAACAGAAACACCTTATTTACCTAAGCATTCAGACCCTTTGCTATGAGACTCGAAGTTTAGCTCAGGCGCATCCTATTCATACTGATCAGCCTTGAGATGTTTCTATAACTTGACTGAAGTCCACCTGTGGTAAATTCAATTGATTTTACATAATTTGGAAAGACACACACCTGTCTATATAAGGTCCCGCAGTTGACTGTGCATGTTAGAGCAAAAACAAAGCCATGAAGTCAAAGGAATTGTTCGTAGAGCTCCGAGACAGGATTGTGTCGAGGCAAAGATATGGGGAAGAGTACCAAAACATTTCTGCAGCATTGAAGGTCCCCAAGAACACAGTGGCCCCATCATTCTTAAATTGAAGAAGTTTGCAACCACCAAGACTCTTTCTAGAGCTGGGGAGCCCACCCACTGGGGAGCCAGGCCCAGCCAATCAGAATTAGTTTTTCCCCACAAAAGGGCTTTATTACAGACAGAAATAGTCCTCAATTTCATCAGCTGTCTGGGTGGCTGGTCTCAGATGATCCTGCAGGTGAAGAAGCGGGATGTGGAGGTCCTGGGCTGGTGTGGTTACACATGGTCTGCAGTTGTGAGGCTGGTTGGACATAGTGCCAAACTCTCTAAAACAACATTGGAGGTGGCTTATGGTAGAGAAATTAACATTCAATTCTTTGACAACAGCTCTGGTTGACATTCCTGCAGTCAACATGCCAATTGCATGTTCCCTCAAAACTTGAGACATCTGTGGCGTTATTTTGTGTGACAAAACTGCACATTTTAGAGTGGCCTTACATTGTCCACAGTACAAGGTGCACCTGTGTAATAATCATGCTGTTTAATCAGCTTCTTGATATTCCACACTTGTCAGGTGGATAGATTATCTTGGCAAAGGAGAAATTCTAACGAACAGGGATGTAAACTAATTTCTGCACAAACTCTGGAAGAAATAATATTTTGTGCGTGTAGAACATTTCTGGGACATTTAATTTCAACTCATGAAACATGGGACCAACACTTTACATGTTGCGTTCATATTTTTGTTCAGTAGACATTCACCAAATTGCTACACTCTTAGCGCCTCTTATTCTATCTAAACCTAAAAGGGTTCTCTGTCTTTCCCCTTAGGAGAACCATTTCTAGTACCATTTTGGTACTAGGTAGAATCCTTTTGGGTTCCATGTAGAACCTTCTCTGGAAGGGATTCTACCTGGAATGATAAAGGGTTCTACACTCTAAAAAAAACATGTGTTGAATCCTACTACACTGGCTCTTCACTTTTCCATTATTTCTCTATTTTCTTTCTCTCTGCATTGTTGGGAAGGGCCTGTAACCATTGCACTGTTAGTCCACACCTTTTGATTACCAACAAAAATATATTTCTTAGTTAACACTTTATGATATTTAAATGTTATTTATTGTGTATTAAAATATGTAACAGTATTTCAGGAAATGCAAGCAACATGATGAAGAGGAATGACATTTACTCTCGTGGTTGGCCAACAATAACAATCTAAATGCCACCCCACACATAGGCAATGCCTCCTAAAAATAACCTATGGACTGGAAAATAACAAATATATATAAATACATACATGTTGGGTCAACCCAGCATGAAAGTGAAAAAAAAACAACAACTGATGGATAAATTAATAATGCATGGCCTTTTATGGGCATGGCTTTCCATATCATTACTTTCGCCTCCTGTGAGAGGAAATATCATTCCTGTTCATCATGTTTAATTTGTACACTGCACATTCCAATTATTTTGCACCTTACACATTGTAATATAACATTAAATGGCATTATTTTTAGATATCATAACTAAGCAGTAACTAACCCAACATTCAGATATGCAGAGGCACTTAAAGGACTCATACTCTTGTATAAACCTCAATAAAACCCCAAAAGTGTCCGTGCTTAAACGTAATATGTGTTGACTTTTCAACAGAACAGATTCATTGGAATGCTATTTACTCTCACGAGTGAGCAAAAATTACTATCTGAAAGCCAAGCTCCTACTAAGCCCCAACTACAGTCTTCTGATCTGACCCGGTGCATCATAGCTACAGAAAATCAGGGTTTCCTAAACTCGGTTCTTGGGCCCCACCTGGTTTGACATTTAGTTTTTTGCCCTAGCACTACACAGCTGATACCAATCAATGCTTGGTAACGAGTTGGTTGGTTGTTTTTAACCCAACATTCAGTAGAGTGTGCCTGGAACTAAAAAAAGGTTCTCTTATGGGGACAGCCGAAGAACCCTTTTGAAACCCTTTTGTCTGAAGAGAGTACAACTCACTGGAGAAAACGCTGAAGGCTGTTAGTTAACATTCCAAGGCATGTCTTAATTTCAATATTAATGCTTGCTAAATTGATTGGGGTAAAACATTGGTGCTCACACAAAGCAGGAGACCCTGAGCGATAAATCTAGTTTCCAACCATATAATTATGCGTTTTATGTATCAAAGAAATGTCAAGTGAAAGCAAGCAGCAATTAAGCAGAAGATATGCCTTGATAATAAGTAGTCATTTCATTTTATTGGAGTCACTGAAACTGAGGGAATTTCCTCAAGGTTTTCTAAGGTCCTCATTGAGCCTTCTGCCATGTTACCAAAAAAGTCCAGTTAGCATCAAATATGAGGGGAGGTATGTTTACATCAGACCCATAAGATCACACCACTGTGATGATGAAATCGGTCATTTATTTCAAACATTTGCAATCAATCCCGCAGGTTTTAGGGTCTTTAGCTGAGAAATTCAATTCAGACTTTTTGTAATTACAACGGGTGTGTTGCCTGTTAGCGTAGGATGATGCCTAGGGAGGTTCATTCTGTTCCAGACTTCTTTATCTCGGTGTGTCCTCTCTGCTGTGGTATCTCAGTGGAGAATGCCCAGGGCCATGTGGGATACACTGTTAAGATGAAAGAGCATTAATCCCCTTTATTAGGAACTGATTTTCCACCCACGGCTAACAGACCTAGCCCTAGTAAACACAAGTCTCCCTGACTTTCCTCCTAAGTCTAATTAATTTGTTGTTGTATTTTGCAGCTAACTACCAAAAGATAATCAATAAGTTACTACGTTTGTACATATTTGGTGCAGAACAGATAAGTCCCCCCACCATATGGGTAGGTCGGATGATGACTTACAGTGAGTATAATTAGGGTGAATTCAAATGGAAATATTTGTACATTGTGTGTGGATAGAACTGTAAAGGCATTACTGTAATGTCAGCTCCCCTGGGGTGGAAGGACTCACCCCAGCCCAGCTTTCTGCTCCTGTGTAAACCTGTGAGGCAGATGAGAAGCAGAGTGTGTGTCAACATGGTATGTGTGTGTACACACCCTGATGAAGGGGAGTGTACAGCAGCGAGACAGAACACCTTCCAACCTCCTGTATGTTTTTACCAGAGGAATCCTGGCTGACTGCAGCCTGACGGAGACATTCTGCCTGGCCACGTTCTGCTGTTCTGCCATTATTCACCTGGGAGAGACTCACACAGGGCAGCCATGGGGAGCCAGGTAAGATACATACTGTAGAGATCTAAGGACAAATGGGAACATTGGAATAGTGATGAGACTATGAATTGTATTCAGGATTGAGTTTTTGTACAGTGTAACTCTCCATGACTTTCACTTGCGTCCCTCAACAACCAAATTGTTAAGCTAACCATTGCTGACTCCTCATTGTTGTCTCCCCTGCACACGGTGTACAATTTCTTGCGCAAAGGCAGAGAATGTGATTAGGGATTACAAAGTCATTAGGATAATACATCCTCAGTATTGCATCAGAAGGACTATAAAAAAGGCCTATATAAAGATTTGATCAATCTCTCTTAAATGGATATTGATGAGACTCGGGGGGCCTAATATTGCTTGACACTTTCTGCCAGTCTGAGAGAACAGAATAGGAATGTGCTGTAAGTAAATTCCTGTTACTGAGCTACTGGTCAAGTGTTGAAGTCCCAGGGTGTGTGTTTGTGTGTGTGTGTGAGAGAGAGAGTGTGTGTTCCAAGTAAGGAGGAGCAGGAATTGCTGTAAAAGAACAGGTTGAGACTGGTGTGGACATGAATCATACCTGCTGACAGGTCCAGTGAGTTACCAGGTACCACAAAGAGGAAACTGTTCTGACTTTGGCTTATTAAACAGAAAAATGTACGTATACCTCATTTCAGGGATCCAGTCAACTGTCATGTGGCTACTGTACATTAGGAGGTCAGAGGGTTCCGTTCCTTGTAATTTTACACCATAAATCATATAATAATTTCAAATAAACGTTATGTCATATATCTTAACCTAAAGCTTTTTGGTGGAAACGACAGCAGTGCCATGTTATTTTAGGAAAGGATACAGTACATTTAATTGAGCCAAAAATGGTAAAAGTGGGAATCTGGTATATTCATTTTGGTTTTCTCTAGTTTCCCTCATGTGCAGCCTAGATGCATCTGGTAGTGATCTAACACTTCAAACACTTTCTTTGTAAACTTTGTCTTAAATAGATTGAAACAGTTGTACTTTCTCTCAACATTAATATTTTGTGCTTTCTTTGCCTTGAAGACTGAATTCCGTAACCAGCTCTCTAAAAAAAAAATTAAGAATAATCCTGAGTGCAATGGATTTCTTGTGATTTTTTTTATTTACGTTTAGCGATGTGAATTGTAGTTTGTTGATTTATCACCTCTTAAACCCCACTTTTGCCTCACTACTATCCTTCTTAATGATAAAATGAACCCAATGTATCCATCCCAGGTCAAGAGAGCCAGGGCCATTAGTGAGTGTGATTTCGCTAGGCCTGGGTGTTGTGACCAGGGGAGAATGACTGCCCACTCTAATTGGAGCCACGAAGTTCAAGGCAGACCGCGTTACTGCAGGCATTTGCAAAAAAACAGGATCCCCATTAGGGAATGAGAAAATGTCAAACTTCATGGTCAATCTTTGTGTAAATAAAGCATTTTTTTTGTAAGAGAATCATGGTACCAATAATGTATTCTATTACACCAGATGTGTGTCCTTATTTAACCGATTATTTTAAAATTGCAAACAGAAGAAGTTATGAGGATAATTTAGTAGCTAATGGCAGCCTGTAGTACCCGGGAGGCCTTCAACTTGAGATACTCAATGGGGGGGGGGGCAACACTGAGCTAGCCTGCAACATCCCTACCTGGAGTAGTAACTCAAAGTGCATGTGCATCTTAACCCGGCTTCCCTGGCTTCAAATGCGCTATCGAGTCTTCACATAGGAATCAATGGTGTCATGTGATCAACGGCTTTGTCCATTCCTATATTATTCCCAGCCAATGGTTGTGACAGAGCACACATCTGTGTTGAGGTGAGCCCAAGGGTTGTACTATACTGTAGCATTGACTGTGGAAAGAGTGATGCTGAGTCTGTGAGTCAGTCACCACAATGTGTGGTTGGATACTCCTCTGCTTGTTGGAGTCTGGAGCACAAGCTCCAGTTCCCAGAGAAGACAATCTGAGCTCAGTGGAAAAGGCGACTGTTTAAACCATTTTGAAATGGGAGAAAAATCTATTGTTGGAGCCAAGTTTGGGGAATGTGTCCTGCAAAGACTTTAGAGCAAGTGAGATATATGGAGAAGGAATGAAAGGAGGATATTCTGCATGCTTCTAGCCAGCCAAAGATATGAAGCTTTCAAGTTCTCAGTTAACTCTTGTTGAGGACTACTCAGCCCCATCTAGCCAGGGCCCTCTACAGAAACTGTAACCTATAGTGTAAAAAATGATATCCCAAGAAGTGATAGATAACATCTATCCACTTTATTGCTTGTCTGTGATAACCCGTTTCCTCCTCTAACAATACATCATGTAATTATTCCCACTGAGGGACCAGACCAAACCAGAGCTGATGGTGTTTTGATAGAGCCTGTAGTGTAGTGAGGATGGAATGCACCCAGCCAGACAAAGACCCAAAACTCAGACCCAGATTCTAAGAGCTGGTTCTCCTTCTGAGGGCTCCTACAACACTCATCCTATCCAAGGCTCTCCCAGGATAGGACACTGGAGCATAGAACAGCAGATGTTCACCCCCCCTAGCCAGTCTCCACTTTGTTCGGTGTCTTAGTAAAACTCTATGTTTCTGGGAGAGATACAAGGCACAGTACAATAGAGTCTGTATTAAAGGTAACTGATGATTTAAGCAGGCATCATGAATGTGCTAATGACTAAGTTTAGTCAGACAGTTTTTAGCTGTGTAACTGTCTGAGACATCTGAGAATTACCTAGACATTTCCCACCTTTTCATCTGAGTTGCGATAAAACAGCTTTAAGTTAATATTTTGCCTAATAAAGACATACATCTAATAGTCTAACAGTGTAAGAAAATCCATCAGAAGCTGCTGGAAGCAATTACAGGGCTCTCCAAGCAGAAAAGAATGTGTCAGGATTTCACCACAGACTTACAAAAGAATGATACATTTTTCAGGAAACAAGAAAAGCCAACAGGCTTTGGCTATTAGACTGTGCTGTGGAACTAAACATAACCTTATTTTCCCGTAAGTTACTGCCTCTCCCTATTTAACTGGAAAACCAACAGACATTCAGTATTGTAGTGTTTCTCTGGCAAAAATTGTTTTATTGCAACTCTTCCTGGAGTTTCTCTGCAAACGATTTTTGTGCTGAACATTTGAGTCACTTTATCTGCAGACTTCTTTGTGCTTAGGATGTCCAAGTTTTAGAGTGAGCCATGGTAGCTAGTCATAGCGTGCAAAGTAAAATCTATTTTGTACATTTAACTCAGAAAGTGTGAAATGTACACTAACACCACTCAACTGGTGTTAAAATAACACTTTTCAAAGTGTTAAAGGTCCTGGACAGTCATACTGAAAAGGACTTTGTCTCATGGTTAGCTACCAGTAAGTAGGAAAATACATGCTGAGTGGGCGGGGAGCTTATATTGATGACCTCACCTTGACTGACAGCTCATTGAAACGCCTATGTCAAGCAACTTGGATGCAGTGAGCAGTTTTGCAATTAATGTAAATAAATATATAATTTCACCTTTATTTAACCAGGTAGGCCAGTTGAGAATAAGTTCTTATTTACAACTGCAACCTGGCCAAGATAAAGCAAAGCAGTGAGACAAACAAGTTACACATGGGATAAACAAACGTACAGTCAATAACACAATAGAAAAATCTATATACAGTGTGTGCAAATGTAGTAAGATTAGGGAGGTAAGGCAATAAATAGGCCATAGTGGCAAAATAATTATAATTTAGCAATTAAACACTGGAGTGATAGATGTGCAGAAGATGAATGTGCAAGTAGAGATACTGGGGTGCAAAGGAGCAAAAAATATATAACAATATGGGGATGAGGTAGTTGGGTGGGCTATTTACAGATGGGCTGTGTACAGGTACAATGATCAGTAAGCTGCTCTGACAGCTGATGCTTAAAGTTAGTGGGAGAGATATAAGACTCCAGCTTCAGTGATTTTTGAAATTCGTTCCAGTCATTGGCAGCAGAGAACTGGAAGGAAAGGTGGCCAAAGGAGGAGTTGGCTTTGGGGGTGACTAGTGAAATTTCCCTTCTGAAGAGCGTGCTACGGGTGGGTGCTGCTATGGTGACCAGTGAGCTGAGATAAGGTGGGGCTTTACCTAGCATAGACTTATAGATGACCTGGAGCCAGTGGATTTGGCGACTAATATGAAGTGAGGGCCAACCAACGAGAGCATACAGGTCACAGAGGTGGGTAGTACGTATATGGGGCTTTGGTGACAAAACGGATGGCACTGTGATAGCAAATTGGATGTAGTCTGAGTAGAGTGTTGGAAGATATTTAGTAAATGACAGCGCCAAAGTCAAGGATCGGTAGGATAGTCAGTTTTACAAGGGTGTGTGTGGCAGCATGAGTGAAGGAAGCTTTGTTGCAAAATAGGAAGCCGATTCTAGATTTAATTTTGGATTGGAGATGCTTAATGTGAGTCTGGAAGGAGAGTTTACAGTCTAACCAGGCACCTAGGTATTTGTAGTGATCCCCATATTCTAAGTCAGAACCGTCCAGTAGTGATGCTAGACGGGCAGGTGGGTGCAGGCAGCGATCGGTTGAAGAGCATGCATTTAGTTTCACTTACATTTAAGAGCAGTTGGAGGCCACAGATGGAGTGTTGTATGGCATTGAAGCTTGTCTGGAGGTTTGTTAACACAGTGTCAAAAGAAGGGCCAGAAGTATACAGAATGGTGTTGTCTGCTTTGAGGTGGATCAGAGAATCACCAGCAACAAGAGCGACATTGATGTATACAGAGAAATATTTTGACAGTTTTGGAAACTTTAGAGTGTTTTCTATCCTAATCTGACAATTATATGCATATTCTAGATTCTGGGCCTGAGAAATAGGCAGTTTAATTTGGGTACGTTTTCCATCCAAACATCAAAATACTGCCCCCTACACTCAACAGGTTAAAGTGTCTGAGAACTTTTTGGACTTTGTGCTACAGGATGCAAATTTATGTTGGAAAAAGCTAGCCTTTGCTTTCCTAACTGCCTGTGTATATTGGTTCCTGACTTCCCTGAAAAGTTGCGTGATGCGGGGGCTATTCGATGCTAATGCAGTACGCCACAGGATGTTTTTGCGCTGTCTAAGGGGTAGTCAAGTCTGCAGTGAGCCAAGGGTTATATCTGTTCTTAGTTTTACATTTTTTGAATGGGGCATGCTTATTTAAGATGGTGAGGAAAGCACTTTTAAAGAATAACCAGGCATCCTCTACTGACTGAATGAGGTCAATATCCTACCAGAATACCCGGGCCAAGTCGATTAGAAAGGCCTGCTCGCTTAAGTGTTTTAGGGAGCGTTTGACAGTGATGAGGGGTGGTCGTTTGACCAGTGATGAAGGGTGGTCGGCTGAAGACAGCAGAGGTGTATTTAGAGGACAGGTTGGTCAGGGATGATATCTATGAGGGTGCCCGTGTTTACAGATTAGGGTTTTGCCTAGTAGGTTCATTGATATTTTGTGTGAGACTGAGGGCATCTAGTTTAGAGTGTAGGACGGACGGCGTGTAAGCATATGCCAGTTTAGGTCACTTAAAAGTACAAATGGGTGAATAAAACACACTTCGGGAGGAGGCTTCTGATGTCAACATGCATGGAAACCAAGGCTTTTACGGTTAAAGAGGTCAACAAATGATAGCACCTGGGAAATAGGAGTGGAACTGAAGGCTACAGGGCCTGGGTTAACCTTTATATCAGAGGAGGACTAGGATAAGTGTACGACTAAAGGCTATAAGAACTGGTCGTCTAGTGTGTTGGGGATAGAGCATAAAATGAGCAGGTTTCTTGGCATTGGGAATAGATTCAGGGCATAATGTACTGACAATGGTATGGTAGGATGTGAGTACAGTGGAGGTAAACCTAGGCGTTGAGTAATGATGAGAGGTTTCGTCTCTAGAGACACCAGTTAAGCCAGATGAAGTCTCCGCATGTGTGTGTGGTGGGACAAAAAAATCAATCTAAGGCATTTTGAGCGGGACTGAGGGCTCTACAGTGAAATAAAACAATAAGAACTAGCCAAGACAGCAGTAGACAAGGCATATTGACATTAGAGAGAGGCATAAAGCAATCACAGGTGTTGATAAGGAAAGCTAAGAGAACAACGGGTAAATGGCGATGAATGTGCAGAGCGGGTCAGTTAGGTACATACAGGACTTGAGTTTGAGGCTGGGGCCGACAGGTAAACAAAATGAGGTACAGTGTTATTAAAACAGTCCAGGAGGAATCAGCTGTGTAGCCGAGTGATAATGGGGTGAAAAGAGCAGCAATAGGTGAGTCAGGGTGCCGTTTGGTAGTCACTACTACGTTAGGCGATTAGGGGACACAGCATTCAGAAAAGCTAGCGGGCCGGGGCTAGTAGATGGTTCTTCGGCGACATCATAACAGAATAGCCTGTTGAGACCACATCGGGCGATCACGTCGGCAGTCCAGTCATGATGGATCGGACGGGGCTCCGTGTCGATAATAAAGGGTCCAGGCCAATTGCCAAAGGAGGTATTGTAGCAGTAGAATTAGCAGGTATATGGGCCTAGCTCAAGGCTAGCTGGTGCTTGCTTCAGGACAGAGGCGTTAGCTAACAGTAGCCACTCGTTTGCAGCTAGCTGCGATGCCAGAGCGGCAGGAATCCAGTGATGTGGTAAAGAGAAGCAGTCCGATATGCTCTGCGTTGATATCGCGCCGTGCAGACTGGCAGGTGTTGTCCAAGCTAAGGCTGGCTGGTGACCAAGAAAAAGGTGAAGACCTCTAGCCGTGGCTAACAAAGACTAGTAGCTAGTTAGCTGGCTAGCTCCTGATGGAAGTTCCAGTTATAAGGAATACAAATAGCAGATCCGTACCGCATTGGGTGAGTCGAGTTGCAGGAAAGTATACTTAATTAGTAGATAGATAAGATTAAGATGTACTGTATACGAAAAAGACAGGCTATTTTCACGGGATAAGACAAAGACAAACGCACACGTCCTACTGCTACGCCATCTTGGATCCTAATCAAAACTTACCAAGAAAATCACAGCACTGAAGGATGTGTTGACTTGACAACTGTGTCGGAGTTGATAATGACCCTTGCCCCACTTTTGTTCCATGCTGGCTGAAGACCAGATCCAGTGACAGACGAAAGGGGAAACATGTAAGTACCTTTGCCATATGGATGAAGAGGGTAAACCTTTAATTATAGAGTGCATTCGGATTGTAGCCAGACCCTTTGAATTTTTCCACACAATACCCCATAATGACTAAGTTTTACAAATCCCTTTGGCCCTGCAGTCTAGGGGGGATGGAAACGAGACCCGTGACATATCTCATGCAAATTATAACAGTGAAAAGGAACAGTGAGAACAAAAACCACAGACAACGTAAATCTACCGTCAAACACTCAGGGTTTATTGGTTAAACACACGGTAATGGGGGGGAAGAGGGGGGCTGAGCTGGACCCAAAGAAAGAAATAATAAGTATCCAAAAACACCCCAAAGCTAGTCTACCGGCTTCAACAACAGCTAGCTCCAGAACCAATAAAATACAGTGGGTGGTCCGCCCAATTCTAACTAGCGTTCTTTAGAAAATATTTACCTACGGTTAGTGTATGCCCATGGGCGACTTGTCTTGGTACCCCCCTTTTCCCACCATCAAACAGAGATCCTGTAAAAAACCTGCTCCAGAGCACTTAGGACCTCAGACTGGGGCAATGGTTCACCTTCCAACAGGACAACGACCCTAAGCACACAGCCAAGATAATTTAGGATTTGCTTGAGGACAAGTCCCTGAATGTCCTTAAGTGGCCCAGCCAGAGCCCGGACTTGAACCTGATTGAACATCTCTTGAGAAACTTGAAAATAGCTATGCAGCAACACTCCCCATCCAACCTGAAAGAGGTTGAGAGGATCTGCAGAGAAGAATGGAGAAACTCTCCAAATACAGGTGTGCCAAGCTTGTAGCGTCATACTGTAATCGCTGCCAAAGGTGCTTCAACAAAGTACTGATTAAACGGTCTGAATACTTATGTAAACTCAGTTGTTTTTTTACAAATGTGCAAGCATTTCTAAAAACCTGTTTTTGCTTCGTCATTATGGGCTTTTGTGTGTAGATCGATGTGGGGGAAAAAACTAAATGTGGAAAAAGTCAAGGGGTCTGAATATTTTCCGAATGCACTGTATTTGCTGCCGGCCTACAGTTACATTTTGGCATCAGTAGAGTAGCTATCTAGCTATATAAACCACACCCCTCGGCAAACATGCCTTCTCTGATGTTGGCTACAAGGTGGTACTTATAGAAATTAGGTTAGAGAATATCATGTTACCTTTGGCATATTAAAATTAGAGTAACAGTGACGTCACGTTTTCCCCTTAATAATTAATCCACGTTTTTGACGTGGGGGAGGGAACCAGTACAGACTGTATCTATGTAGAAGCAACAATATCTTTTCATATTTTGGTCATCATACTTTAATCTGCTTTCCTTCAAATATCATCCAATTTCACCAAAAAAATGATTTTGACACTGAATGACATTTGAAAGCATATGCAAAGCCCAATGTGAGAGTAACCACTATGTAGCACTAATATGAAAATAAATGCATTTATATTTGTGTATAAAAATGTAATGGGCAATTGTGTTCAATTAAAATATGACTTTGTTGTGAACAAAGTTAACATGATCACCAGGAATGACATTAACTATGTTAAAGCCCCACCCCTAATAAGCCATGCCCTTGAATATAACCTATAGATTGCATTATTCCATCTGCTTGGGCAACCCAGATTGAAAACTAAATTGATGGTTTAATTAACCTATGCTTGTTCGGTTTTTCACACAACCTGCCACATTATGCTGGCTTGCAAAGTGATGTGTAATTCCTATTAAAATTCAGCCAGAGTGCCAATATCCAACCTTGAGCATTTTTAAACACCCACGAACTGCATTCAGAATGACTGCCAGGGTTGGGAAGACTGCAATATTAGACTACCTAAAGCGTCTAAATTGGAACAACCATTTCAGTAACCAGTAACATATTGGATTATTTTAGAAAATGTATGTCATTTATATTTGAGAAACATAAGATTAGTTAATCAATCAATGTACATGCAAGAATATAGATATTGAAACAACAATTCTAAAATTCATCATGCAATAGAGCATGCTGGGAAATATGATAATGATGGGGAGTGGTTTTGGTTCAAATCTGGTTATTTGATCAACATTGGGGTTATTTTACACCAATGAGTGTTAATTCAGCACTTACAGAGTTCTTATGTTTAGAGTGTAGGACCTCAAACTCAGGCCTTATGAAATACGTATTTCCCGAACAGTTATTCTGATTCCCATGTAAAATAGCCTTTGAGTGACTAAAATATAATATTTGTTTCGGATAGAATTGCTAAACATTTGAGTACTTTGTCTCTCATGGCTAACTACCAGGAAGTTTGAAAAGACAGACTGTGTGGGTGGGGAGATATCTTAATGAGCTCGCCTTACTTTGATAGAATTTAGAGTTGGATAAATGTAGATAAATTTGAATCTTTTGCAAGGACTTATACAGGATACTACCATCAACATCAAAACCTTCATTCTGAATCACAATTCCATACCACTAAACCTTGATTTTGGGCAACATTATCTGACTGGACTATTACCAGTAAGGATCATCAAGAAATAAAACTTAGAACAAACCAAAACCTGCAGAAGAAACACATTGGAACACACTGAAATTAGAACTGAAGTGTGAAGTGAGAGGCGTGAAAACTCTTGAGCATGACAATGGCAAGATATTTTCACAGCCCCCTCCATCTGTGCAGAGATATCCTCCTCAGAATCTCAAAAATACTGCGACAGGACAGCTTTGTTTGGACGTCGTAAAGGACCATTTGCCGAAACTGAAAAGATATAGCTAGCTAACAACCTTCTTTTCCACATGGAAAAGACGGTGGACAGAGATTTGTTAGCTACGTTAGCTAGCTAGCTGGGATTTTCTACAAGTAATCTGCCTCCCGAAAAAAGTTGCTCCCAAGTGGGTGTAACACCTACTCCCGTTGCCTGCTGCACTGCTGCTTGGATTCCACCTGGTGATCTGTTCACCGTCTGCCCTGGCCTGTCTCCCCCTGTCTGGTACAGGTAACCTCATCACACTCCCTCCTCTCTCCTCTCTCTGAGCTTTCGCTCTCCTCCAGCACACACACACTGTTGGGGTAAGTGACTCTGAACTTACAATGACTAGCCCCAAGTCGTTATATTTTTCTCTTGTGCTTTATGCTATTTGTCTCATGACTTTTGTGTGCTTTGTTGACTATGAACTTGCTTGTTATCTCAACTGTGCTACTGACTATGTTTGTTCTCACACTCGGGACTCTGACTCTCTATTGGTTATACAGACTCTTGGCCTCCCATCCTATTCTAACCACATTTCACCAGCTTTTTATTCATGTTACCTGATGAAATTGCTGTACGTTATGATCTTGTTGCCATCTAATGCACATTCAAATGTTCTAAATCAACACTGCAGAACTCTCCCTGTCCTCTGCCGTGCCCTGATTGTATTACTGCTGCTTATATCTGGGATTGTGCATGTACACCCTGGCCCATCTACAAGCCCCAAATCTTATTTGTGCTCTGATATCTGCTTCACTGATTTATGCTCTCTTCAAAGCCTTGGGTTTTCTGCATATTAACACTAGAAGCTTATTACCTAAATTTGATCAATTGAAAGTGTAGGTTCACAGCTCCAATCCAGATGTGTTGGTCATTACTGAGACGTGGTTAAGAAAGAGTGTTTTGAATACTCATGTTAACCTTTCTGGTTACAACCTTTTTCGTCAAGACAGATCTTCCAAAGGTGGTAGAGTGGCAATCTTTACCAAGGATTACATTCAGTGCTCGGTTGTCTCCACCAAGTCTGTCACCAAACAATTAAATTTTCTGGTTTTACGCATTCAACTTTCAAGTAACTCTTTGTTGACTGTTGCCGGGTGTTATTGGCCACCATCAGCACTGGCCTGTACACTAAACACCCTAAGCTCTCTCCTGGCCCTTTACACTAAGTCTGAATTTGTCCTGCTAGGCGACCTAAACAGCGACATGCTTAAACCACCTGACCAAGTCCTAAAGCAACGGGACTCCCTAAATCTTTCTCAGAAAAGGCTACTCTCCTTGATGTTATCTTTACAAATAATCCTGCTAGGTATCATTCTGGTGTTTTCTGTAATGAACTTAGTGATCACTGTTTTACAGCCTGTGTTTATAATGGCTGCTCAGTGAGACAACCTGTCCTGATTTGTCATGGCCTGATTTGACCTGGCCTCTGTAAATTGGTGTATAATCAGCTTGACCCCCTCAAAGACGCTTCTTTTTTGATATTTTCAGTGGTATCGTTAACAAATATGCGCCCATAAAGAAAATTAGAATTAAAAACAGGTTCAGCTCCTGGTTCGACCGTGATCTGGCAGAATTACTCCACCTCAAGAATTACATTTGGAAAATTGCTCGGCACACGCATATTCAGGCTGACTGGCTCTTGTTCAGACAAATTAGAAATAAGTGCACTCAGGCTATCCGGAAGGCCAAAGTTAGTTACTTTAAAACTTCTTACGGCTGAAATCCCGTTAACGGGATCGATTTGACAACAGCCAGTGAAAGTGCAGGGCGCCAACATCAAACAACAGAAATCTCATAATTAAAATATCTCAAACATACAAGTATTATACACCATTTTTAAAGATACACGTGTTGTTAATCCCACCACAGTGTCCGATTTCAAAAAGGCTTTACGATAAAAGCATACCATGTGATTATGTTAGGTCAGTGCTTAGTCACATAAAAAACACAGCCATTTTTCCAGCCAAAGAGAGGAGTCACAAAAAGCAGAAATAGAGATAAAATGAATCACTAACCTTTGATGATATTCATCAGATGGCACTCATAGGACTTCATGTTAGACAATACATGTATGTTTTGTTCGATAAAATTTTAAATAAAAATAAAAAATCTCAGTTCACATTGGCGCGTTATGTTCAGCCATGTTTTGCTTCCAAAACATCCAGTGATTTTTTCAGAGAGCCACATCAATTTACAGAAATACTCATCATAAATGTTGATGAAAATACAAGTGTTATGCATGGAATTAAAGATATGCTTCTCCTTAATGCAACCGCTGTGTCAGATTTCAAAACAAGTTTACAGCGAAAGCACAACATGGAATAATCTGAGTACAGCGCTCAGAGACCAAAACAAGCCATACAGATACCATGTTGGGGAGTCAGCAGAAGTCAGAAATAGCATTATAAATATTCACTTACCTTTGATGATCTTCATCAGAATGCACTTCCAGGAATCCCAGTTCCACAATAAATGTTTGTTTTGTTCGATAAAGTCCATAATTTATTAGTTCACAAATCCAAATTCACAAGGCGCAGGCACTTAGTTCAGACGACAGTTCCAATACAGTTCGTTGAAACATGTCAAACGATGTTTAGAATCAATCTTTAGGATGTTTTTATCATAAATCTTCAATAATATTCCAAACAGACAATTCCTTTGTCTTTAGAAATTAAAAGGAACAGAGCTCGTGCTCACGGCCGCAGCGAGACAGCTCATGGAATTCTGCCAGACACCTGGTTGAAACAGCTCTTATTCGCTCCCCCTTCACAGTAGAAGCCTAAAACTAGGTTCTAAAGACTGTTGACATCTAGTGGAAGCCTTAGGAAGTGCAATCGAACCAAATTTTACACTGTATATTGGATAGGCAAAGACTTGAAAACCTACAAACCTCAGATTTCCCAATTCCTGGTTAGATTTTTATCTCAGGTTTTTGCCTGCCATATGAGTTATCTTATACTCACAGACATCATTCAGACAGTTTTAGAAATTTCAGAGTGTTTTATATCCAAATATACTAATACTATGCATATCATAGCTTCTGGGCCTGATTAGCAGGCAGTTTACTCTGGGCACTTTATTCATCCAAGCTACTCAATACTGCCCCCCAGCCATAAGAAGTAGGAGCAGTTTTCTTTCAGTGGGTCTAACCCCAAGAAGTTCTGAAGAACGGTTAAAAACCTGGAGCATAAAACCCTCCTCCTCACAGCTGCCCATGTCCCTTAATGTTGACGATGTGGTTGTTACTGACAAGGAGAACATGGCTGAGATCTTGAATCACCAGTCCATTAAGTCAGGATTACTATTTGACTCTGCCATGCCTCCATGCCCGTCCAACATTTCCTCATCTCCCACCCCTTCTTGTGCGACTATCCTCAATGCTCCTCCCTCTTTTTCCCCTGCCTGCTACAAAGACCCTTTCTTCTTTAAGGTTGCTGCCTCTATGATCGCCAAGCCTATCTCTGACCTTTTTAATCTGTCTCTCCTCTCTGGGGAGGTTCCCATTGCTTGGAAGGCAGCCTGTCTCTGTCTCAGACACTGCTAATCAACAAGGGAATATCCCAAGGCTTGATCCCAGGTCCCATGCTCTTCTCAATTTAAATCAACAACATAGCTCAAGCAGTAGGAAGCTCTCTAATCCATTTATATGCTGATGATACCATCTTATACTCAGCTGGCCCCTCCCCGGATGTTGTGTTAAACATTCTACACACAAGCCTTCTCTGACCTTAACCTTGTTCTGAACACCTCCAAAACAAAGGTCATGTGGTTTAGTAAGAGGAATGCCCCTCTCCCCACAGGTGTGATTACTACCTCTGAGAGCTTAGAGCTTGAGGTAGTCACCTCATACAAGTACTTTGGAGTATGGCAAGATGGTACAATGTCCTTCTCTCAGCACATATCAAAGCTGCAGGCTAAGGTTAAATCTACACTTGGTTCCCTTTATCATAATCATTCCTCTTACACCGCAGCTGCCAAACTAACCCTGATTCAGATGAACATCCTACCCATGCTAGACTACGGAGACGTAATTTATAGATCGGCAGGTGAGGGTGCTATCGAGCGGCTAGATGTTCTTTACCATTCGGCCATCAGATTTGCCACCAATGCTCCTTATAGGACACATCACGGCATTCTATACTCCTCTGTAAACTGGTCATCTCTGTATACCCATCGCAAGACCCACTGGTTGATGCTTATTTGTAAAACCCTCCTAGGCCTCACTCCCCCCTTTCTGAGATATCTACTGCAGCCCTCATCCTCCACATACAACACCTGCGCTGCCAGTCACATTATTTTAAAGGTCCCCAAAGCACACCCATCCCTGGGTCGCTCCTCTTTTCAGTTCGCTGCAGCTTGCAAATGGAACGAGCTGCAAAAAAACACTCAAACTGGACCGTTTCATCTCAATCATGGACACTTCCTGACAGTTGTGGCTGATTCGCATGATGTATTGTTGTCTCTACCTTCTTGCCCTTTGTGCTGTTGTCTGTGCCCAATCATGTTTGTACCATGTTTTTTGCTGCTACCATTTTGTGCGGCTGTCATGTTGTGTTGCTACCATGTTGTTGTCATGTTGTGTTGCTACCATTGTGTGTTTTCATATGATGCTGCCAAGCTATTTTGTTGTCTTAGGTCTCTCTTTATGTAGTGCTGTGGTGTCTCTCTTGTCATGATGTGTGTTTTTGTTCTATATTTTATAACATTTTGTATCATTAATCCCAGCCCCCATCCCCGCAGGAGGCATTTTGCCTTTTGGTAGGTCGTCATTGTAAATAAGAACTTGTTCTCAACTGACTTGCCTTGTTAAATAAAGGTCAAGCAGCGTGGTTGCAGACAGCAGTATTGCAGTAAAGTCACCTCAAGCTAATTTGGTAATACACAAAGCTACTCAAACATTTAAATTGCATGAATGTTGTATTTTCATTTTATATATACATCTCCCATTTGTCGTGTCTTATGTGATGCGGTTCACAGCAGCACTGATAGTGTTTTGAATGACCCTTCGCCCCTTTAGTTCTGTGCTGGCTGAAGACCTAGCTAGCAAGTAACTAGCTAACACTAGACACAGATGAAGACCTAGCTAGCAAGTAACTAGCTAACACCAGACACAGATGAAGACCTAGCTAGCAAGTAACTAGCTAACACCAGACACAGATGAAGACCTAGCTAGCAAGTAACTGGCTAACACCAGACACAGATGAAGACCTAGCTAGCAAGTAATTAGTTAACACCAGACACAGATGAAGACCTAGCTAGCAAGTAACTAGCTGACACCAGACACAGATGAAAGGGGAAACATATACGTATCTTTGCCATAGATTAATAATGTAAACTTTTAAACATACTTGCTGACACCCAGACTTTATGATCATATGTTGATCTGGTTTCATCCAAATATCACCCTACTCCATGAAAAACATGATTTTGACTGTTCATGACTTTTAAATAAATGTACTTTCATTTTAAATGGATGAATACAACAACCATGTCTCTGTAACTAACAAATGCAGTCATTTGGAGAATTTGGAGAATTTCCTGTGCACACTCAGACTCAGACACATGCTTGTTGTTTTTTTTTACACTGGAGAATTTGCTTTTCACTGTTAATAAACAGCACACCTCCAAGTATTTTCCCCATGTATGTTCTTAAAAACATACCTCACTGTGTCAATTCAGATCATGGCTGCCGTTGAATGGCTAGAGCTTGTGTGAGAGCGAGAGAGCAGAGGAAAAGCTGCATGGAATCTGATGCCACAGTGCTGGCAGGCAGGGCCGTAGCCATGGAGACAAATCAAGCTGTAGTATAGCCGCCCTGTACTCAAAGGAAAAGCATAACTTCCAGGTCAATGCCTCTTATAGCCCCTCACAGCCAACTATATGTTATCCAAGCTAATCAGAATGCAGTCCAAAGGTTGTTTACATTAAGGGCATCTTGTGCTGTGGCACACACATGGCTTTCCAGTTCCACTCGCTTGAAACTCAACCACAGCTACTCAAATGAAAAACCCGAAGCAAAGTTAAAGAGGATGCTAGATGTTATCTTCGTTGCTATTCTTTTGTTTGTATTGTTGATAGATTAGAGGAGGGTTCATCATTTATTGTAGTAGGACACTGCTGCAGAGGTAAATGCATTTCTATGTTTATTTATTTGATCCATCAACCATGTGTGTTTCAGTAGTGAGCCCTTGGGGGAGATCATCTTACTGATAGGCCAGCAGAGTAATTAAAATCTTGAACCTTTGCCATGGTTACCGTGTGCACATAGAACTGTCCCTGGGGACAGTAGAGTAAGGTAGAATTAAACAGGAGTGATAAGGTTCTCTCAGAATGGTGCAGATTGTGTTCAGTGCAGTGCAGTTCATGCTGGATTCATCCCTCAAGTCAACATTGTGTATCTTGGGTGGTTGAGTACACAGTCCCATGTGGCTCAGTTGGTAGAGCATGGTGCTTACACTATCAGGGTTGTGGGATTGATTCCCATGGGGGACCAGTATGAAAAATGCATGCACTCACTACTTACTGTAAATTGCTCTGTATATGAGTATCTTCTAAATTACTTAAATGAATATACACACAAAAAAATCTAGGACTTTGGAAAGGGTGATGGTTCTATGTGCAACCATATTGACACAAAGGACCATTTAAGCTCTTATTTACAGTTCACAAAATTATTATTTGCTCTTTTGGTGATAATTCAATTGTAAGTAGCGGCGGCGTTTTGTGCAACCATGAGTGAGAGTGTCATTCCAGTTTATCTAATGTGTTGTGATATGCCATTACATATTATAGATGATGTTGGCCAGTGATGGTGTCTTGTGAAAGATGACCAATTTAGTCAGCGGTTCTCAATTCTCTCCATAAGGACACCCAGCTGTTTCAAAGGTAGCTCACCTGATTTCACTTGTCAATGAACACAGTAATAACACCTCTGGAATATAATGACTGACCAGAATAAAAAAAGGTCTGTATGGTTCTTCAAAAGGATCTACAAAGAGAGAAAGGTTGAGAAAGGTTCTATAAAGAACCATAAAAAAGGCTTGTAAAAGCCACAAAAAGGCTTGAAACCATGGCAGAAAGTTTTTTGGTGCTATATAAAACCTTTTTTAATGGGTCTTTATAGAACCTTGGGAAAGGGTTCTTTTCAGAACAGTGCAAATTCCATTTAGAACTTTATGAGCATGGTTCATTATAGAACCTTCAAATAAGTGTCCCGCTAAATCTACAAAAGTATGTTTTTCATGAAGGTGATACTTACAAGCCGCACAACCCCTATCTGATTCTATTATTATTAGATGTTTTAGTGTGTAGATAAATATTCTATACGACCTTATAATAAGTCTGAAAAATGTTGCCTAAAGCATGCTTTCACTTCGATTACATCTGCGTTTTATCACATCTGATTTGCTAACACATGGACACATCAACACATGGACACATCAATGAAGAAGTCCTCCTTTCCCCTAGATCTTCTCCCATTGTTTGGCCTTGCAATTGCACATTTATTTCACCATGATTTCATGAGGAGCTTTTATTGAGCCGTGTATTCTTCATGTATCTTTTGTGATGATGTATGGTTGTGATGCAGCGATGCAGCAGAGCCTTGGAGACTGACCCCATCTGTGTGCAGCCTGATCCCCAAGGTTCCCCCCTACTCCCCCGTCTTTGTTTGCTTGCTCTTTTGTCTTACGGAGGGGAGAGAAGGGAGCGACAGGGGAGTGTCAGGGCCAAGAGCACAGTCCCAGCCCTTAATGGATGCCGCGTCCATGAAATAACCCAGTGCAAGTGACGCTACTCCAGCCCGTTACACGCTTCCGTGAGCATACGGCTGCGGCTGGGTCAGGGGCAGAGGGAGGGAGAGGCACCACACTAACTGGGTGGCTGTGTTTTGTTTGGAGCCAGAGTTTCATCCATGTGCCAGTGACATGCAGTATAGTGTTTAACCGTTCAGTGGGTGTTGCATCTCTCCTCTCCGTTGGACAGGACCACCCTGGACCATAGCATGTGAGTAGTGCTTGTACTGCAAGGGCTGAATGTTGTGGAAAGTTGTTGTAAATGAATGATTCTAGCTATTTATCCTGAGCTGGAACGTGTCATAGCTTCTTGAGCTTCTTGACATGGTGATCCATGATCTGGACATGTGCAGCAGAAGTTAATTTGTAATTGTGTTGTATGAATCCTTAAGATTTTGTATTTCTAGTTTGAGGTTTTTGAAGGAGATAAGATTTGAAGGACACAACAGCATATTGATTAATGAAGTATTTTTGCGGACCTTGTTAAGCCATATTTTGAAAATAGGAAATAATATGGCTCGTTTTGAGAATATGGCCTGTACCTGAAATCTTCAATATGAATCTATCTGTTTAGTTGGAATCATGTGGACTAGTTAAATTGTTCAACAACCAGATCCCAGCAAGTCAATTATGAACTGTTGGATGAATCTGTGTTAATCCAGTCCATATGACACATTTCTGACACACCCATGTGCTTCAGACTCTTGGATCCATCAGGCCTCAGTGCTTTCTCTGTTCCATCCCTTATCTTCTACTTCAAGAAGGTTTTTCTAAGCCACAATTTCTTATGTTTGACGTGCCAAGCACCACCAAGGAAATAGCCGTGGGCTACTAATGGACTTATTTAGCATGGATGAATATTAATCTGTTTGGAAGAATTGTTCTATATTATGGCAGTGACCTGGCAGTGATTTTTCTTCTGAAAATATTTAATATCCCCAATCAGGCTGGATTCCAAAAGGAATTACACTTCACTTTGCAAACCAGCATAATGTGATTTGCAGGCCTGATGTGGGCAGTAATATATGAGTTACAGGCCACTGTATAGAGTAAAAGAAGGCTGAAACTGAAAGCCTTGTCTTAAATAATTACATTTTTATGACAAAGTTATACATGAAGGCCATAGGTATGTTAATTAATAAATGCATCAATCATCTCTCTGTCACTAGCAAACACAGCCATGGGTGGCACTGGTAACTCTACAATTCACTCTAAAGGCACCCTGGGAAATATGTAAATAAGGCTTAAAACCCTTTTTAAATGTTTTATTTATTTCACCTTTATTTAACCAGGTAGGCAAGTTGAGAACAAGTTCTCATTTTTGAATATTTGTATGGTTCTTTTAAGAACCATCCCATTTATGATTCTTCCGAGACTCCAAAATTTCCCTGTGGTATTGATCTCAAGAACCTTATTTGGGCCTTCCGGGTGGCGCAGTGGTTAAGGGTGCTGTACTGCAGCGCCAGCTGTGCCATCAGAGAATCTTGGTTCGCGCCCAGGCTCTGTCGTAACCGGCCGCGACCGGGAGGTACGTGGGGCGACGCACAATTGGCCTAGCGTCGTCCGGGTTAGGGAGGGATTGGCCGGTAGGGATGTCCTTCTCTCATCGCGCACCAGCGACTCCTGTGGTGGGCCGGGCGCAGTGCGTGCTAACCAAGGTTGCCAAGTGCACGGTGTTTCCTCCAACACATTGGTGTGGCTGGCTTCCGGGTTGGATGCAGGCTGTGTTAAGAAGCAGTTGGGTGACTTGGGTGACTTTCAACCTTCATCTCTCCTGAGCTCGTACGGGAGTTGTACGGGAGTTGTAGCGATGAGACAAGATAGTAGCTACTAAAACAATTGGATACCATGAAAAAGGGGTACAATTAATTTAAAAAAAAATTTGGTTCCAACTTGCAGCTTTATTTCTAAGAGTGTACCCTAATGTTTAACCTAATTCATCCCGGTCTCAGTTTGGATGCTATATACTTCAGTCAAGTACAACACTGTCAGATGTAGACTACAAATTGACGTAACAGAAGTTGATTGTTTATGGTATTATTATGTTGTTGAGGGAAGTTTATTAAAATGTTTTAATAGTTAAAAAACGATCATGCTTTTGTTTCTTTTGTTTTTCTCTCAGACAAATCATAAATGTAGCTTTGTGTGTCAGCCTGGATTTAGGATCAGTTTGCATTTCATGTGGGTGAGGTGGAGACAGTTGCTTAACCACAGTCCAGACATGTCCCTTCTGGAGTGGTTCAAAATGTAACTACATAAAACCGTTTTCACTCAATCCTTATTTCAGCTCCAAATGGGTGTGATATTGGACTTGATTTTCTGCTGCTAAACCAGTTGTTACCAGTAGAAACGTTTTGTCCCCAAATAACCTAACGGCTGAGGAAACAACACTGCTGCATCAATCAGAATGGAATTTCTCAAAAAGTTGAGTGGAAAATGCTATTATGGACCAATCCTGTATACTCTGGTGCTTTACCTGGAAGCTATACAGAAGCAACTATACAGAAGCTATAGCATAAAAGTTATTTCAATGCAGTATTTCTACAGTGTAGAAATATATTGTCAATTGTGTGTCAGATGGGTACAGGGTTGGTGTCTTTTAGAGTTGGCACATGTGGTATTGTAATGAGTGGGTGGGACATACTTCTGTCAAGCGAAGTGAGAATAATCAAACACGGCTTTGCGTGTGTACAGCATATGTGTTACAGTCATGAGTTGTTTGCATATCCTTTGTCCGATCTTTTTAAACGAGGGCAATGTATACGTGTTATAATGCTGTTTTGATTTAATATTTAACACACTACAATTCACACACTTTAATTGGAAGCTCCTGTCAAGCTCAAATGTGAAGAGAGGGGCAGGCAACCCAGGTTTTTCTAAACGCCAACTTGAACACCTCTGTTATGAATCCTTTGTGCAAACCTTCCATCAGTAACACTCCTCAAGCCTCTCCATGTCAAGTCGTCAGCTTAAGAACAGAAAGACCCTTCACAAGTCCAGTTGCCTTGTGCGAAGAGAGTCTTTGTAAACAAATTGCTTTGCCTTTTCAAAACATTTGACCAGTCATCCCAGTAAGAAGAGGAAAGCTTGCGGGTGAGGCGAGGAGAGCAGGAGGAGAGTGACAGGCAGCCATGGGCCTCAGTAGGAGACAAGCAGGCTTTGATCTGGGAGAGAGAGAGAGCTGAGCTGGAGGACTTGCCATGAAAGGATTAGAGTGCTGTTTGGCACAAGAGCCAAGATGCACTGTCGAGCTGTTGCACACCACCATGGCAACCAAAGCCTTACACCTCCCCGCCAACTCTCCTCAATGCCATCCCTACTCATGCATTTAAAAATGATCTTATGTCTTGAAAAAATGCTCACACTGTACTCGCAAGCTAAATGCCTATAGATATGTAACTGTAGCATATGAACAATGAAATTGTACGGTGAACAATAATGCATCTAAATAGCTAAGTACACATATATTATATGTATCATATATATGTATCAATAATCTTATTGCAAATCAATATTTATTTTTTATTTCATTTAACTTTATTGAACTAGGCTCGCCAACAAATTACGATTTACAATGACGACCTACCCCGGCTGACACTGGGCCAATTGTGCGCCGCCCTATGGGACTCCCAATCATGGCCGGATGTGATACAGCCTGGATTCAAACCAGGGTGGCGCACTGAGATGCAGTGCATTCGACCGCTCCAATATCAATGTACAGGCCAGCCCAGCTGTGCCACCTCCACCTCCCCCATCCCCAAATCCCCAAAACCCCACACCCCCATTTCCATACCCCATCCCTGTGTCCCCATATCCCCACTCCCCAATATTCCTCTTTTCCCATACATTGCAATTTCCTAATTACCATTATAAAACAGGTAGTTTGGCTTCTGGATACTGATTGGCTGAAAGCTGTGGTATATCAGAAAATATACCATGGGTATGGCATAAAATGACTTGTTTACTGTTCTAAATAGGTTGGTAACTAGTTTATAATAGAAATAAGGCACTTTCTGGTTTGTGGTATATGGCCAATATACCACAACTAAGGGCTGTATCCAGGCATTCCATGTTGCGTTGTGCATAAGAACAGCCCTTGGTCGTGGTACATTGGCCATATACCACACCTCGTCGGGCCTTATTGCTTAAATCAGGGATGTCTCCTTGGCAGCCAGCCCCCTCAGTCTCCACCACCAGGTTTGATTGACATCCTCCCTATGGAGGAGGGGGATTATATACATCCCAAAGTCTCCAGGGACCAAGTTAATGATCCCGGCCAACAACACAACACAAAGAGGAAAAGCCTGAGAAGTCTCTGCAGTCTGCTGGAGGTATTTGGATCACACTCTTTATGAGGAGGCTTAGAGAAGAGAGAGGGGCTGTGTGTGTGTGTGTGTGTTTGTGTGAGAGAGAGATGAGAATTTAACAGATAGTGGCAAAGGCGAGACCAGGAGAGACCAACCATGTCAGAGAGAGAGGCTCCTGAAGGAAGGAAAGTGGTGTTCTCAGCTCTTTCCCGCTCTTCAAGGCGTCTAAGCCAGTGCTATGTTCATCTGTCACCCAGGCTGTGTGTGGAGAAGTGACTGGTAAGAGATAATCACAAGATTATCTGTTTGTTTCCATGATGGGAGCTTCTGACCTGCCCTCTAATTCGTGGTCAGCTGGCGGCAAGCCTCAGCTGATCTTATCGATAGTGTGTACATACAGGAGAGCCGGTTTTGTGTTTTTATTAACAAAGACATCAAATTTAAGCATCACAATGGGTGTGGTGATGAGGACGGTTTATCCTTTGTAGGGTGACATCTCTCTCTGTGTTAATATGAAGAGAATAGGTTCGTTTGTGCGTTTGGTTCCTTTATTATGCTAAATAAAATTGAAAATATAATTTATTTAGTTTATCATACTATTACGAATTATCAAAATGTTATACATTTGAACCACTTTAAATTAACATACATGGGTCATTGTTAATAAAACATATGTAAGACAGTTATATTGCAAACTTTTATATACGTACAGTACCAGTCAAAATTTGGACACACCTACTTATTCAAGGGTTGTTCTTTATTTTAATATTTTCTACATTGTAGAATAATAGTGAAGACATCAAAACTATGAAATAACACATATGGAATCATGTAGTAACCAAAAAAAAGTGTTAAACAAATCAAAATACATTTTATATTTGAGATTATTCAAAGTAGTCGCCCTTTGCCTTTATGACAGCTTTGTACACGCTTGCCAAACTTTTGACTGGTACTGTATATATCATAAAACATAGTTAGTACAATGATTTTTTTTCTCCCACTTTAAATCTAAGAATACCAAGGGAAGTATTACATTTGTTTTGTGTATTACTTAAAATACTTAAATATCAACTACATTTTATAAATAATTTACAGAGAATAGCTGTCCCTCAATTTAATGTCACTGGTGTTACCCCATTATAAAAACCACAATAAAAAAAACTAACTTCTTACCTGGTCAAAGGTTCAATGGATGTAGGGCTGTTTTCAAAAGCACAGCGCGCATCCAACCCGGAAGCCAGCCGCACCAATGTGTTGGAGGAATTTCAGGTGAAGCCTTAAGATGTGTCACTGGTGTTACACAGTTTAAAGTAAGGGTAAAGGGACATTTAATTAAAATAGTTGATGAAATCTAATGATTAAGAGATTTATTTAGAATTTAAGAAATGTGTTTTGGATACTGTGGCCACTATCTTAGATATTCTATATTTTCTGCAGATTTGTCACTGGTGTTACCATCACGGGTGTTACTGTTCCTGATGGTTTTAATAGAATAGTCTGAAGATTCGTTACTGGTGTTTCTGGTCACTGGTGTTACAGTCACTTATGTTATTATAGAAAAATGTGTTTTGTTTAAAGTAAATTATTACTAATCAAAAACGTTTCTTAATTTCATCATTAACCTTTTCTGGTCTTTGAATATATATGCAAATTAAATAATCAAATTACATTCTGGAAAGGTTGAATTGTCATTAAAATATAGGAAACACCAGTGAAAAAGGCAACACTAGCATTTTGTTTTTGTATGTAGTGAAAATATCAAAATACTGTGGCGTTTGTGAGTTTCCCGATCTTATCATTTCGATAGCTTAAATAACAAATGCACTGATAGGGAGTTGCACAAAACAACCAACCTAGCCTGAACTAGATACCTCCTGCTGGACTGTGATTTATCTCCCCAGAGAGATAAACACAAGAGAGACACTGGTTATCTCCCCACAAACCTATGAGCAGCCCTTTTCTATTACCATGACAAACCCATAAACATTGAATGTGACTGGTGCTGACAGGTTGGGGCAGGGTCTGCCCACCCTACCCCTTGAGGGTCGCTACATTGCTCCTTCCCTCAAGTCCTCGTCCCCAAGGATAAAGTATCTGAACGCTGTAGCCTCCGGGTTGGAGCAATGGGGGTAGGCGGAGAAGGGTGTCCAGCTCTGGGTGTGAGAATGGAAGCAGAGAATGTTGTGTTTGGCCTTGATGGAGGCACCAGTGCCCCCATCGGGGTCACCACTTCACCTCGGAAGTGGCTCTGATGTTGCCGGGTAACCACAGGTGAGGCCGTCCGGCCCTCTGGTGACCGGGGGGTTGAATGGGTGACTCTGGAGCGTGAGCCGCAGTCTCTGTGGGATGGTGAGTTGCGGTCTCTGGGATGTGGTGAGCTACAGGCGAAGTAGGGCTGGTTCTCGCCCTGAAAAGCTGTCATTCTGTCTCGGTGGGTGACAACTGCGTGGCCATGCTAGCCTCACGGCATATGACCTCTCCAACCCGACCAACCATGTAGCAGGGACCCCACCCAGTTGCTGTCCAGCTTGGAGCTCCTGCCTTTCACGCTCTTAGGGCCATACACCCACACCAGGTCTCCTGATGTAAAATGTTGCCCCATCACATGCACATCGTACCCTCTCTTTTGCAGCACACCAGCTGCCTTGGCTTTGCTCTCGGGCAAATCTGTGGGCAACATCCATGCGGTCTTGTGTAATCAAAATCAAATCAAATTGTATTTGTCACATGCACCGAGTACAACAGCTGTAGACCTTACAGTAAAATTCTTACTTGCAATCCCTAAACCAACAATGCTTTAACAAAAAAAAATGTGTTAAGTAAAAAATAGAAATTAGAAAATGTTAAAATAAAATAAAAAATAATTGAAGAGCAGCAGTAAAATAACAATAGCGAGGCTATATACAGGGGGTTCCGGTACAGAGTCTATGTGTGGGGGCACCGGTTAGTTGAGGTAATTGAGCTAATATGTACATGTAGGTAGAGTTAAAGTGGCTATGCATAGATTATAAACAGAGAGTAGCAGCAGTGTAAAAGAACGGTCTGAGTAGCCCTTTGATTAGCTGTTCAGGAGTCTTATGTCTTGGGGTAGAAGCTGCAAAGAAACCTTTTGGACCTCGACATGGCCCTCTGGTATCGCTTTTCTGTGCGGTAGCAGAGAGAACAGTCTATGACTAGGGTGGCTGGAGTCTTTGACCATTTTTAGGGCCTTCCTGATATAGAGGCGCTGGATGGCAGGAAATTTGGCCCCAGTGATGTACTGGGCCGTACGCACCACACTCTGTAGTGCCTTGCGGTCAGAGGCTGAGCAGTTGCCATACCAGGCAGTGATGCAACCAGTCAGCATGCTCTCGATGATGCAGCTGTAGAACCTTTTGAGGATCTGAGGACCCAAACCAAATATTTTCAGTCTCCTGAGGGGGAATAGGCTTTGTCGTGCTCTCTTTACGACTGTCTAGTGTGTTTGGACTATGATTTGTTGGTGATGTGGACACCAAGGAACTTGAAGCACTCAACCTGTTCCACAACAGCCACGTCGATGAGAATGGGGGCGGGCTCGGTCCTCCTTTTCCTGTAGTCCACAATAATCTCCTTTGTCTTGATCACATTGAAGGAGAGGTTGTTGTCCTGGCACCACACGACTAGGTCTCTGACTTCCTCCCAGGCTGTCTCATCGTTGTCAGTGATCAGGCCTACCGCGGTTGTGTCATCGGAAAACTTATGATGGTGTTGGAGTTGTGCCTGGCCATGCAGTCATGAGTGAACAGGGAGTACAGGAGGGGACTGAGCACGCACCTCTTATGGGCCCCGTGTTGAGGATCAGCGTGTCGGAAATGTTGTTTCCTTCCCTTTCCAAATCAAATCAAATCAAATGTATTTATATCGCCCTTCGTACATCAGCTGATATCTCAAAGTGCTGTACAGAAACCCAGCCTAAAACCCCAAACAGCAAGCAATGCAGGTGTAGAAGCACGGTGGCGAGGAAAAACTCCATAGAAAGGCCAAAACCAAGGAAGAAACCAAGAGAGGAACCAGGCTATGTGGGGTGGCCAGTCCTCTTCTGGCTGTGCCAGGTGGAGATTATAACAGATCATAGCCAAGATGTTCAAATGTTCATAAATGACCAGCATGGTCGAATAATAACAAGGCAAAACAGTTGAAACTGGAGGACGGCCCGTCGGGAAGTCCAAGATCCAATTGCAGAGGAAGATGTTTAGTGCCAGGGTCCTTAGCTTAGTGATGAGCTTTGAGGGCACTATGGTGAGGGCACTATCCTCCACATCCTGTCTACATTGTCCCCAGTAGAAGGATTGGTGGGTTCGCTTCAGTCTCTTGGTAACACCAACATGTCCTATACCAGGGCATCCATGGTGTAGCTCGAGCACTACTTCTCTCAGGACCTCGGGGAATACCAACTGCAAACGAGCCTCACCTGTGGCTGGTTCCAACCTGCTTCTTTTTAGTGATCCATGTCTTATTTATAACCTAGGCCACTATGACCACAGTTCCCTCACTATGGGTGACTGCTCCACCACCTCAATGCAGGGGGGCAAGATCTTTCCTCCACCCAGCCAAACACCATTGTTGGTCGGGATCAGCCTGCTGTGGTTCTATCCACCTACCAGTGTCTGCTGGCAACAGTGCCAGCACTTCACAAGCATCTGTGTGCTCACAATGCTTGCACTCAGGACCACATGGCCACCTGGACAGTGCATCAGCATTTTAGTGGTTCTCCCCAGCACAGTGAACAATGGTGTACTGGAAAGCCTGCAGCTGCTCTATCCAGCGGGCGACTTGGCTCTCAGGTACTTCAAAGGAGAGAAGCCACTTCAAAGCTGCATGGTCTGTTCGTATAACGAAGGGCAGGCCACAGAGGTGGTGGCGGAAGTGATGCCAAGTAGTTCCTTTCAGCCTTGTTGAAGGTACTGTATGTCTATAGTATGCCACTACCCGCTCATCCTCCGGGGTGACCTGTGACAGGACTGCTCCCAGACCCTTCCGCTGGTATCGGTGGCCAGGGTGAAGTGTATCTGTGAGTCTGGGGCAACGAAGATGGGGGCTTCACAAAGGGCCTTTTTCAGGGCTTCAAAGGCAACCTGCTGCTCTTGGTTCCACTGGAAGTCATTCCCTTTCTCCAGGAGCCAGTTCAGAGAAGCAGCCACTATTGAAAAGACTTCAACACATCCCCTGTAGTATTGGGCTAGGCCCAAGAATGCCGGTACTTAGTGAATGTCTCTGGGGGTAGGCCAGTCCTGAACTGCAGCATTTTGTCCTCCATTGTTTTGAGGCCCTCACTGCTCACTCTGGCCGAGGAACGTGACCTCCCTTAGCAACACTTTTCAGGGTGCAGCTTGAGGCTGCGGCCTGGATCCTCTCGAAGACCTCTCTCAGCACCTCTAAGGCAACATCAAAGTGCCAGCACATCCTCTAAGTACACTAGACAGCATTCAGGAGGCATGCCAGCCAGTACTTTCTCCATCAGTCGTTCAAACATTGCTGGGGAGTTGCATAGTCCGAACAGCATGGTCTTGAACAGCCACAGCCCCTTTCCTGTGGTGAAAGCAGTCTTTGCTTTGTCCTCTGGAGCCATGGCCACCTGCCAGTAGCCGCTTCGAAGATCCAAAGAAGAGAACCATGTGAACACCATCACCAAGTCAAGGGACTCATCCACCTGAGACAGCTGAAAGTAGTCCTTGACAGTTATGTCACTTACCTGGTTGTAGTCCACACCTGGGGGTCACTGCTTGGATGAGTGTGGGGAATAGAGGTTGAGTCAGGCTGGGCATGGTTGGTGTAATCACGTCCACAGGGTGCTGTACACTGGGAGGTTGCAGAGGTCACGTGCCTGCTAGTGGGGTTGAGTCTTCTTCCAAAGGGCAAGGCTTCGATAGTACTGGGGTCTGGAGGGTCTCAGTCTTCAGGAACACCGAAGATGTATGGCAGGACTGCCATAAAAGATTATCATCTCAGCACGAAGATCCAGCTGTCAGCATGCCCTGTGTAGGAAGTCCAAAATCAACAGCCACTTTTCTCTGACCTCTGCAACCCAGACGGGGTGATGGAACGTTCGGTCTGCAATATGCATGTCCACATTGGCTGATCCCATCACTGGAGCCTGAAAAAAATATATATTCTGATTGGCTGGGCCTGGCTCCCCAGTGGCTGTGCAATCCATAGATTAGGGCAGAATTAATTTATGTAGATTTCCTTATATGATCTGCAACTCAGTAATAGCTTTGAAATTGTTGTATGTTGTGTATATATTTTTGAAAAATATTCAGACCCCTTGACTTGTTTCACATTTTGTTATGTTACAGCCTTGTTCAAAAATGTATTAAATACAAAAATGTCCTCAATCTACACTTAATACCCCACAATGAAATCTATTAGAGTGGCCAGACGGAAGCCACTACTGAGTAAAAGGCACTTGACAGCCCACTTGGAGTTTGCCAAAAGGCACCTAAAGGACTCTCAGACCATGAGAAACAAGATTCTCTGGTCTGATGAAACCAAGATTGAATTCTTTGGCCTGAATGCCAAGCTTCACGTCTGGAGGCAACTGGTGCATGGTGGTGGCAGCATCATGCTGTGGGGATGTTTTTCAGCTTGGAATGGGAAGACCAGTCAGGATCGAGGGAAAGATTCATGGAAAAAAGTACAGAGAGATCATTGATGAAAACCTGCTCCAGAGCACTCAGGACCGCAGATTTGGGCGACGGTTCACCTTCCAACTGGACAATGACCATAAGCACACAGCCAAGACAACGTAGGAGTGGCTTGATAGCTACTTCACTGAACATTACTCGCCCTAGCAGAGCTGGTAAGGCTGTTATGTAATCCAGAGCGTTGGTGACTGCAACTGTGCTGTCAGATTGAGAGTTCAGAGCGCACACCCAACGCTCTGAACCTCACAACGGCAGTCAAGCACCCAAGCTAACTGGCTGACATTGGCTAGCTTGCTAGCTACTTCCATACACAAAATGAGAGAACATCCCACTCTGACCATCTTTCTCACCCTAGCAGAGCTAGTTAGGCTGTGTTCATGTTATCCAGTGCGTTGATGACTAACTGTGCTGCTGGCAACAATTGACTTACTCTTTCTTGCCGACGTTTACTGACACCGGCCATGTTCAATGGGTGTTGAGTGTTCGTAAATTCAGCAGTTATTCTGCGCTCTGGCACAAACAGATGAGAGTGCTATGATATCGGAGTACATGGCCAGACTGAATTTACGAATGCACTAAAATGGTTACTTGGATAATGGAGTCTTTTGGTAAAACATGTAGCTGGCTAGGTAAACAATGTACCATAATCCCAACTCATGACGTTACTACCCTGCATGAATCTACAGGTAAATAAACCAACCAGGTTCAATGTTAGCTAGCTAACATTAGGCTATAGCTAGCTAAGCAAATGGCTCTGATATACGAATAATAAGGTCATACATGTAAGGTTAGCTAGTGAGCCAGCCAACATACGTTAACTAGCTAGGCAAACAATTAACCATAATCCCAACTCATGACATTACTACCCTGCATAAATCTAAAGGTAGCTAACCAACCAGGTTCAATGTTAGCTAGCTAAGAAATGTATTTTCTCCATCTCCTTAGCTATCATCCACTGATTTCAAAACTCAGTCCTCCAGAAAGTGGGGAGCAACACATAAGCAGTTTTAATAAGCGATACATAATTTTTATTTTTTTTAAAGATGCATTAGACAGGATTACCTAGACATACTGACCAGCTCAAATAGACAGAAGTGTGCCACATGGCAGACCAATCCAAACTCATCTCTCAGCATGTCCAGCCCACTCATTATCTCAGCCAATCATGGCTAGAGGGAAGGTTGCTGCCTTTTCTTTGGCTAAACCAATTAGGCTCGTAATTTAACAATTTGATTCATCTTTACAGATGGCAAATTCACATGTTCGAGAAGGAATTTCTGCCAAAAAACACATTTTGATAAATAAAATAAGTTTACGTTCTAACAGGTCTCTTGTGAAGTAATGAGTCCCGACATAAGCCTAGTTTCCTGAAACGGGTCACATTTAATCCATTTTAGAATAAGGCTGTAGTGTAACAAAATGTGGAAAAAGTCAAGGGGTCTGAATACATTCCGAATGCACTGTATATATATATTTAAATATCCATAATATCAAAGCTCACTGCATTAAATCCCACACAATTTAAACATTGAATCCAACACAATTTAAAAGCCAATTTCATAGGGAACATTACAAACTGGAATATATGTAGTAACTTTCTTTGAAGAGATGGTGATTGGGTCTAAATAGGCGTTTGGCGTTTAGTAGTCTAAATGTAGTGTACTTGTCTTTAACTGCCATGTCCCAAAAGTTAGACTCTTCCGACACACCAACACATTTTTCTCAGCTCCAGAAGCATCTGTGTGGAATAATGTGTGTGTGGTTATTCTTAGATACAGTATGTTCTCCAGACTGTTACAAAATGAATTGTTGATGTGTTGTACAATTTTTATTCTAGATAACATTTTCTTCTGAATAATGTGCAAAAATGCATTAAACATACATATTTACATTTGTATAGTTAATTGATAGCTCCTCATTTGCATATTAGAAACAAATATTTAAGAAACATTTTAATACAAAAATGGATTATATTTAGTGAGCTCTTACTCACATCACAATACACTTTTGCCAGCTAAGGGAGGGGGGAGGGGGGGGGGGGTACCCGATTAGGGTGTGGTGCCTGGCCTTAAATCCATCTGGAAAGTAGAGGTCACTATTGATTGATAATGGCAGTATTTATACACAGCTATTGGCCAGTGTCCAATACAATACAGTGAATAGACAGGGCTGGAATTGTGTCCTACAGATGCATGATTTTAAAAGGCTTCTAAAGTCATTGTCATTTCCCCCCCCAAAAAAATGTCAGATTTGATTTGACCTAACAAAAAATGTCTCAACCCCTACAAAAAACAAGAACAATAATTCGAAATCCACATAACAATTCACATTTTCTGTTGCTGCAGTAATACTTTCCTGCTGTAGCAAACTGGCTCAAATTAAGGCAACTGTACAATATTGTTTTGTGGCAGCCCTCTGAGGGACTGATATGCCAATGTTGATTAGGATGAAGAAGGAACAATGGCAGCAATTGTATTTACTGTAGGCCATCAACGTCATACTGGAGCAGATTTCCATGACAGACGTTATGCAGTGTGCACTGGCCACTCACACACTTCTCATCTCAGAGGAATCTGTTTTGATTAGTTGTCAAAATAAACTGTGCACACTACTGTGGTTTTGTACCACATTTTAAACCACAGTATTTCATCGCGGTAAGCCCAGTTGCTCTAGTGTAATTGGTTACTGAGCTATTGTTATTCATTGCTCAATCTTTGCTCAACCAAAGAAGAACTGGATGTCTCTTTCGGTGGTATGAAGTGAAAAAGGAAACATGAGCGTTCTCATGGCAGGCGTCCGGCTCTGGGTAATTACCAATCTATATCGATTACTGCCTGAGTTCTCTAGCCAGCATGCTGTGCTGGACCCTTAGCACGGTAAACTAACACAGGGTTTATTATGAGATATCAATAGTCATAGTGATCCCATGAGGTCATTGATTAAAGGTAGTGGAACATGTGAGCTGAGCTATAACCTTTAGCTATGGAGGTGTGATGGACGCCAAGGTTTTGCATTGCTCAGATGTTATACGATGTGATGGCATCAACAGGCGGCTGCCAAACTTGCCTGGTAGCTGCAGACGTTAGGAGAGGAAGTTTTTTTTCCTCCCCACATGACCACAGAGCGGTGCAACTGGTGCCAACAAACTGAGACTATCAACACTGTCTCAGTCAACTGTTTCAACCACAAACACATTCCTCTATTTCCATGTTTCAATGTCCAGTAAAAGTGTTTACCGAGCAAGATGGAGCGTGTGCTCGGTGCGAGAAACTTACACGGCGCTTGTCAAGTTTGATAGAAGTCAAGATAAAACATCCCGGTGTTCTGCTTTTTTGTCAGGTCAGCATTATGATCATGTTTCCAATGAGAATGCTGAAAAGACGCTGTTGTGACAATGAACGCAGTTTTCATAAAGAAGCGAATGGGTAACAATATAGCCAATATGACTATGGAAGTCATTCGTTTTTTTTCCACTGTGAGTGTTGCTGACCTGTTAGGTCAGTGGTCTAATTCTGTGGAAGTATAATACAATCTGTAACGTAACAATATAATTTATATGGTAATTTGGGGTATTATAAACAGTAAAAAACTCTTTGGAGCGTATGATGACCTAGTTAGCAAGTAGCGAGCTAACACCAGACACAGATGAAAGGGGAAACATATAAGTATCTTTGTCATATATGAATAATGTACACTTTTAAATATATTTGCTGACACGGCAGTACTTATTGAAATTAGGTAGGAGAATACCATGTTACCATTGGTGTACTAAAATGAGAGATAGGGTGAGGTCACCCTATTGGTTTAATAAACCCCGCCTCCTGAATCCAAGTGTTTGACATGGGGGAGGGAGCCAGTAACTTTATGATCAAACTATATCAATATAAAAGCAACAGTCATTTTTCATACTTTGGTCATCTTACTTTGATCCAGTGTCATAAAAAAACATGATTTTGACTGTTCATGACCTTCAAACCTTAAATTGTTGAGCATTTTGCCCTATCGTCGCTACCAGTTCGGAAGCCTTTTTTAAAGCTTCTTGAAGTGCAGGTCATATCAAACAACAAATATTCATCAATACAGTATACTGTAATGTGTAAACACTTTACCTAGCAGCCAACCTGCTTGCACCAATCCCCTGTAATTACAGTAAAATACTGTGAAATACAACCCCCCACCCCTCAATAAATGTAGTTCATTCATCCATTCATTAATTAATTCCGATTACAGTATAATTTACTTTTTTTTTTTTTTTACAGTATAATACAATATTAACGTATTGTACTGTGTGGCATTACTCAGTACTTGCTTTGATACCATATTTACATTACAGTAGGTGTACAGTAGTATGAAATGCATCATTTTACAGTGCATGCATGGTGACGTCATTGACTGTTTTACTTGGCTATATGACTCTGGTCTGTGTTGAGTTTCCTGGGGACTGGTGTGAGAACCACCACCTCATATTGTTACAGATGTGTTTTTCATCAATTAGATCAACATTGGTATGTTGTGGCGCATTAAAAAAATAATTGTGATATACTGGATTAATAACTGGATTGTTATACCTGTTGTGGTTGTCTTAACAGAGCGTTAGATGCCAACGCTTCTCAGCTCACAATCCCTGAACAGACACCCCCCTCTCAGAGGTCCCTCCCCCTCTGTGTGATTGGTTAGGGCAACAGTTTGTAGCCCACAGGGGCCAGATACAGTACTCAGTCGAACAGAGAGAAAAGGAGGACAGCTTCAACCCTCCTGCCTCTTCTCAATAGGCTGAGAGGACAGGGTTAGAGGACCAGAAACTTAAATCAGAGCCAATATACTGGTACTGGAGGTAAAGGCTTAAGCGTAGGGGTGAGCTAGTTTGTCCAGATTGCTACAGTGGATTGGCCTAGTACAGTATTACCAGACTTGTCAACTGTGAGACCTCTTTTCTTTTCCCCCTGTTTGTGGATGATGGGACTTTAGCCATGTGGCAGGTAAAAAAGAGGTTACTGCTTACTTTGGGGTTGCTTATTTTCCTTTAAGCAAGTGGTTTCTCTCTCTCTCTCTCTCTGTGTGTGTGTGTGTGTGTGTGTGTGTGTGTGTGTGTGTGTGTGTGTGTGCGTGCGTGTGCGTGTGCGTGTGTGCGTGTGCGTGTGCCTGTGCAGTAAGTGCTTGATATCAGTGTGTCGACAGAACAAGTTTCTGAGACTCGAGGCAGGGTACAGCTCAAAAGCTGATGTCACTGCTGCATTGCACTCAGAAATGCCATTATGTTTGACCACAGATGAGTTATCAAAGTGACGTTACAGAGTGTAGAATAACACAGTGGTGTGATTATGTGCGATGGGTCGTCTGTAATCAGCATTCTTTGGATGTCACCTCATTTTTGTGATTAGAAAAGCCGGTATGCCAATTTCAGTGCTGACATCATGCCAAGGTTTACACATTGATCGTCATGAAAACATCATTTATGAGACAGGTGCAAGAAGTAATCCATCTTTATTTGAATGGAGCAGGCTGTTTGCAGAATGCAGTTGAAATGACAGCCTTTATTGTTCTTCAGCTTGTAGAATGTGACGAGTTCAGAATGTTGGTTTCTCAAAATGTCAATTAAAGCTGTTTTTGTTAAGTGAAGCTGCTATTTTCAACAGTGTATTGCCAATAAAGACCTTGCGTTTGTTACACAGTCTGAGGGTTATACTAGTGCTACCAGGGGATTGAAAATACGTCCTTATGAATACAAAACACATCTCCTGATGCCCCAGCAAATGTAATACACCTCAGATAAGATAAGATGAACACAAGTGAAAGTTAGCAGTGTTCCGCAATCTGGGTTACCTCTTTAACTCTCAAGCATTATGTGTAATATTGTGTCAGGAGCTTGCCTGTAGTTTTACAACAGAGCTTATCTCTGGGCAAGTCAACCTTACGAACGTCTTATTTTCTAGGTGTAAAATTTAGACTTTGCTGTTGGAGCCTGGGGTTTTCCTTATTAATTAGTAAGTCATTGTTTCCCACTAGAGCTGAAGAATGGCTGACTTTCTCTGTAGTCGCTCTTTGATCACTTGTGTGGTAAATAATGTATCACCATGGAAACCTTGTGGGCTGGCCACTAGAGGTATCATGGAATGTGTCAGTCAGTGAATCATTTGTTGAGATTCAGTCTTTGGAATGTAGGTGTTGAAATAGGTAAAGAAGCAACGGTACAGTCGGGATAGTGTGTTTGTTTGGGAGTCTACAACAGTAATGTTTTGTTTGACGCTACTACAGAAAGTCTTTCAGAAGTCTGTGTATGCAAAGTTCGTAACCTATCATCAGCATAACCAAATATTCAATTCTGTCAGGGATCGTCAGTTTTTATGTCAGCCACAAGATGTCCCCCTTTAACCTGTTTTTCAGTGGGTTGAGCAATGTAGAACAGTATATTTCATAAGAATGAAAATATATCTCTTGAAGTTAACCCACACATTTTCGAGTAATTTCCATGATGCATAATCTTCTTGAGATATTCATAAACCCTCAATTTAATCCACTGAGTTATTTGTACAGTATTTGGGGACCAAGGGACGAAAGATGTTTAGATTGATCATGTTTTAATTAAAACGACTGGAATTTGAGATTAGTGTAATCCAACTGCGACCAATTCTGTTATCATGACATCTATGCTGGTCTAGGGCTTTGCTGGGAAAGCAACAGTCTTAGGGGGATTCAGTGAAAGTTCATGTGGTTATGGAAAGAAAACAACATTTTCCTGCTGATGCCACCTGCCAAGCAGCAGGGAGGAAATGGGAGAGTTTGGCTGTTCTGATTACTGACCAGGATGACCTACAGAAAGACCGGCCCTGCCAACAGCTGGCCTAGTTAACAGACCCTCTGTTCTAAAGCTCTTTGACTGCTTCGCTGGCTAAAGGCTAACTGGCAATGTATCAATCCAACTAGTGGCCTCCGTTTCCAGTTTCTTATCTTTGATCAAATCAGCATTGGACTCTCAGCTGCAAACAAACTACTTTGCAGTGTATTTTTTTTAGATGGTTGCATTTCATGACTGTATTATTGTCTGTTCACATGTACACCCCTTACTCTAGGCTATTGTTTATTGGCACACATCTGTGATCAATATCCCTCAACAGGACATCAACTTAAAAAATGAAACACCTACTGTACTGTCAAAATCAATATAGCAAGTCCTGCAGGCTCTAGTTGTATCTAATCTTGATTATTGTCCAGTCATATGGTCAAGTACCGCAAAGAAAGGCCTAGTTAAGCTGCAGCTGGCCCAGAACAGAGCAGCACATCTTGCACTTTATTATAATCAAAGGGATAATATTATGCATGGAACTCCCATCTTATATAGTGCAAGTGAACAGCAAACCTGGTTTAAAACAACAAATAAAGCAACACCTCACGGCACAACGCCTCTCCCCCATGTGACCTACTTGTTGTGTGTATGGAAGGACATGTCTATGTAACGGATAGATGGACACACACTACATGTTAATGTTTTTAAATGTATGTCAATTCGAGTCTTTTGTCTATAATGTATTTTCCGTTATGTGTCGGATCCCTAATAAATCAAAATATGAAATATACTGAAATGATTGTTGACACATGCTCTCATTATAATTACATACGTGCGGTACAAATCCATAGTCAATTGGTTGTGCATTAGCTTCGCCTCGATAGTAGAAACACAGTATAATGCAAACCCCTGAAAAAAGCTGGTTTGCCTTTTCAACATAATCATATTTGACAGGTGGAGGGGCCCTTGAAGTAAAACAAATGTTGATTTCTATCGTCCACTTAGATAACACAGCACACCACTGTGCTTCCTGGTTTGTTTTCTAATATATGAAAGCAGTAAATTCCCATGTTTTTGGTGAATGTGGGTCAGGATGAGGCCCCTGCTGATAATCACAGTGATGTGTACGGGTGCAGATTTGGGAGATTAGAGGTTTTGTCTAATCATCTGCCTCTCGCCACAGCTGTAAATCACTTTAGGCAGACAGAGTGGACCGTTGGGCCGCTCCATTGAGCCGGCTGCTTTTGGGTGCAACACCAGGCCACACATTGGTCACAGATACGCTGTGAAGACAGGATTACAGATAATGATGTTAGGTATCTGCCCCAGGAAAAAAAGGGAAAAGAGCAAGTTCTCTCTCTCTCTCTCTCTCTCATAATAAATATATGGATTGCGGCCATCATTAGAGATGATAAAAGAGTCTGGCATAGCCAATTAAAAAGGTGCTTGAATTGGAGAGAAAAAAAACAGCACAAAAATGAGAGCACATATCTTTTTTCTTTTTAAATGTAACCTTTATTTAACTAGGCAAGTCAGTTAAGAACAAATTCTTATTTACAATGACGGCCTACCCCGGCCAAACCCGGATGACGCTGGGCCAATTGTGCGCCGGCCTATGGGACTCCTAATCACGGCCGGATGTGATACAGCCTGGAATCGAACCAGGGTGTCGGTATTGATGCCTCAAGCACTGAGATGCAATGCCTTAGACAGCGGCGCTAAGCGGGAGCCCAAAAGGTAATAATTGTCCAAGGATGACTCTAGTTTAAATAACATTTCAATTGAGTTATTAGGCCTAATATCCAAATTCAGAGTTTCCCTGAAGTGCCATATTGCTTAGTACTAATGCTTGATACAAGATGCAAGCACCTATCCCACACTGGGAAACTGTCAGTGACCACGTGCAGTGACGCCTATCCCTGTTTATTGTTCCACTGCTCTTTCAGTTCTGCAGAGATACCACCCTGCATGTCTGGGCCCTGGGAATAAACCATTTACAGTTAACTCTGTGAGTAAGCGATTTATCAAGTTTTCCTGCACTTAATCTGACCCTGCTGGCTCTACATGTTGGGGATTGACAACCTTTATGACGAGAGCTTTGTGGGGCTCTTTAGGCTGGTGGTGTCTAGATGTGGCTACACATTAGGCGGTGTTAGTTGGCTTTTTGTGTGGTGTTTCTCCCTCTCTCAAGCCACGCTGATGCACAGTCCTACTGGCTATCGATGGTGGGTTCAGTGCCAACCAATGACTGTAGGTGCCAACCCCGGATGGCTGTAGAGACCGTCCCAGCCCCATCGTAAAGGTCACATTTCATATGGGCCTTTTTCCAAAGCTGGCAGTGAACAGACAGGCGACTGGCTTCAAGGCAATTGATCATTCATCTCCACCCACGCATTATCAATCAATGTTTTGTCAATGGGAAAAAGGTTAATGCAACATGATCTTTGTGTATGACTAGAATACTGACGCATAGTAAAGTTTTATTTCCTATAGACAGTGTTTTAACAATGCCATTAATTCATGTTGTATTCTGCATGAATGTGTTGCATATGTGTGGCAATGTTATTTAAGTACTTTGTGTAGAATTGTTTTAAATAAAAAATAGCAGGTGTGTGTAAGGCTACTATGGGTGTGGAAATGAACTGTGGGCATGGGTTTTTCATTAGGAACCTCTGGGTCCTGAGTGTGTTTCGATGAACCCCACTCTCCCCCACTGAGAATCACTCACACTGAGTCACTGACGTTACAGTACAGAAGACTGCCGCAGTACAGCAGGCATTCCTGCCCAGCTGGAGGCTTCACATGAAGTCAGTCAGGGGAATGCCATTCACATTCCCATGCCATCTCCAACACCATGTGTCTCTCACTTTCATACCCACCCCTTTGTCTTCACCAAGGCATGTCTATGATGTCTACAGTATGGATCTGTCTGTCAGAGAGGGGATTCTATCTCAATGTCATTTTGAATGATAGGAGAATTCAAATGGACCAGAGGGAGGGAGGGACATGAAGAGCAAATAGTAGAAGGTTGACACAAACCGTTACATACAAGAGAACACAGGTCTTATCATGAAGAGACACATGTCTACAGATTGCACTGCTAGAAATGGAATGGTTTAATTTTAAAACCGAATGTGGAGCTTTTGTGGTCTAATAATGATTTTGTGAAGCTTTGTAGACTTACTACCTCAACTCAGTGAGAGACACTGATGGTCTGTATAGAGGCAGACAGATGTAATCTGTGCCGTCGAGGTCAACTTGCTGTTTGGGAGCACAGGGAATCAGAGGTCCCTGCCTGCCCTCCCTGTGTTTCGAATGAATCCTGCTGCCAGCAAGGCTCCCATCCCAACCCATCCCATCCCCTGTGTGTATGCACATTCCTGCGTGCCTGTGTACAGATGTAGGATCTTAATTTGCTGAAAATGTTCCTGCTCAGCAGGAAATGCTAACTTGTAATGTATTTTGAGTTTTAAAATGGCTTCTAATGTTTGTCATTTCCACTTAGACTTGATTTGCCCAAACGAAAGTATACCAACGCCTACAAAAATGTTGATTCATTATAATTCACATAATAATTCACATTTCCTGTTGCTGCAGAATTTTTTTTATTCTGTAGCAAACTGGCTCATATTAAAATCCTACACCTGTATATGTGTGCTTGTGTGTTGTCAGGCTTTCTCTTTTTTTAATCCCTGGAGACACAGCCAAGAAAAGTTCCGCCACACAGGGCAGCATTGTGCCGCTGGAGAGGCAGAGGTGACGGTCACAGAGGAAAACGGATCCTGACGCTGTCCTCTCTCTCCTCTCTGGATCAGAGCGGCAGGGGGCAGGGCTCAGAGCACAGAGGACACTGACCTGTCTGTCCTGTGTGAGGGCCAAAGCTATACTGACAAGACCAACCAGGGTCCTATGGAGCTCTGTCCCTGCTTATATCCAGCCTCTCGCTCTTTCTCTTTTTTTTTCTCTCTCTCTCTCTCTCTCTCTCTCTCTCTCTCTCTCTCTCTCTCTCTCTCTCTCTCTCTCTCTCTCTCTCTCTCTCTCTCTTGTTCTCTCTCTGCCAATACTTCCAGTGAGTAATTGAGTGCTGGCCGGCTCTCCTACTGTAGGTGGAGCTGGCTTTCCTGGAATTGTGGGGCAGCTCTTCCTGTTGTGCTTGCTACTTGCTACCTCTTGCTCTCCGTCTCCTGGTTCCTGGTTAATGACAGCCCTGCTCCGCTGCCACAGGATTACTGCCTTATGAAGACTTGTTCCATCTGGATGCTGGCCTCTCTTCTGTTACTGCACACTGCCACCGCCTCGTTTCGGGGGGGGGGGGGTTATTTTGTTGTTGTTTAATATACTTTCATGATTTGGGTCAGAAGTTCCCCCTCAACTGAAATGTCTCTGCAGTGCAAAGCGGGGCAAAATCCATCGGTGGGTAAAGTAAACTGCTTATGAATGGGAAAGCTTTCAGGGGAGTGCGTAAGGTGCAGTTGCTGTGAAGCACTTTGTTCTGGCTCTCTGCCACAGTATACTTTTACAGGGTTTTTGTGTAACTCTAGGGCTTTTAGTGGCTGTTTGTATGATGACATCAAGGCTGAGACGTTTCCATTTGTGTACAGTATTTGTATTGTTCATGCAAAGCTCTTAGATCTTTTTGCATATTTATGAACTATTATTTGGCTTCATTGAATGGAGACTAAATCATTTACAGGGCATGTTCGGTCACACATTTCAGGATTTTTTTGTACTGTTACTGTACAAAAAAATATATATTCTGACCGATGTGTCATATGAGTTGTGTTTGACTTGTGGTATACTTGTCAAACACATTACAAGAGACAAACATGTCAAGACGGTGATCATCTGTGGATTTAGTAGCCACTCTACTTCAACAACAACTATTCTTACACTACAGTAGACATGAGCACCAATATACTTTCTATCAGCTAGTACTGTTGAGATTTTGTCATTCACTTTTCACCAGATTAATTTACTTCAGTGTGCAAAATATCTAAACTTGGCGTCATGTGCACTGGGCATGAAAAATAGATTATTTAAAATTACATTTAAAATAGATTATTTGAAGTGTCTTGGGTGTTCAAGGTCAAGATGCTAAGATTATACTACATTTTTAATGGAGGAAACCATAAACTATAATAATATTTCTAACTGTTTCTGAAGAATGCTGTTCAGTAGCCTATACTGTGTTTCCTTACCGCTTGTTATATTTCTACTCTCTGAGCATCACTTTTGAACATTGGATACACAAACTCCACCCCCTCCCCCCTACTAATTTAGCCAGCAAGCTTGTCTCGTCAACTTGGTTAACAGAGAGAACTTTGTTACTCCAAAGAAATCACACTCAGAAATCTGCATTAAACTCCATGTCTGCGCAAACCAACAATAGTAGCACAACAAAGCCCCACAGATGCATTCATATTGTCTGCATCACAGACATGGGAGACAAGTGCAACAGACAATTGTCTCTTGTCTCATACAGTAGCTTAGCTGAGTGCCTCTGCAGATTTGACTAGAATAGGAGGGGGAACAAACCTGGGCCTGTAGCTCTGGGGCCTGGGGTAATTGCTGCATCCTCACAGCTTCAAAGACAACTTGTGCCCGGCTGGCCTGATAATGAGCTTTTGCCTTCTTTCACACGTAATTAGTGGAGGTAGAGAGTTTACACAGGGAGACGTGGTGGTCAGAGTGTCTACTTGCAGCTGGGGTGTCTGACTGGCCTGTAACAAAGGCTCTGTGTCCATCAGTCCAGTCACAGTGTGGAGCTCCAGCTGTGAACAGGCAGGGCCAGGGACTTCTGCTTCACTGAGCTGTCTGGCCTCACTGTCCTGCACTGCCCTGGGCTAGCTAGCCAGACCAAGCCTTTCAGTATACATGGCTATTCTTGTATGCACTGTATGTCTACTTGAGTCATTTTCGTGTTTCCGAAGTTATATCATCAAAACGCTTACATAAAATATTCACTGTTTGTTTGTTTGTTTGTTTGTTTTTCCCAACTACAGTCTTCAGTTGTTTGGTTGTTGTATCACAGGGAATAAGGACAGATGTGCCTCCCTATAAAATATGTATGTATTAGTTCAGGGGAAATTAAGATCAACATGGATTGCTTAACTTTTTTACGAACATCACTTTAATTTCTATGGCGCTTTAATCATTTATATTTGTCTGAAGGGTTTAGAACACGTCAAAACTCAGTTAGAAGAGTCTTCATTTCTCATTTCCTCATTTCATTCAATACCCCTGATAAAGATACCACATATGTGTTATCCAGTTCCTGCTATTTATTCCTCAAGTACATCAAGTAATCTCCAGTTTTCTTAAATTAGGAATGTGGAAAGACCACTCATTAATTTATATTCTAGGAAGGTTGACAACCCCCTATAGCTCAACCCTTTTCGAACCCTTCACTTCTCTGTCTCTCTCTCTCTCTCTCTCTCTCTCTCTCTCTCCCTCCCATTCTCTAATTATGTACTACATGTCATCCCTACAGATAGCTGATCAGCTTCCTTGGATTTTGCTGACGACACCGCTTTGTTGTGCGTGAAGATGGAAACACTGGAGTCGGAGCTGACCTGCCCAATCTGTCTGGAGCTCTTCGAGGACCCACTGCTCTTGCCCTGCGCTCACAGCCTGTGTTTCAACTGTGCCCACCGCATCCTAGTCTCCCACTGCACCCCCAACGAGCCTGTGCAGTCCATCAGCGCCTTCCAGTGCCCAACCTGTCGCTATGTCATCACCCTCAGCCAGAGGGGCCTAGAAGGACTGAAGCGTAACGTCACTCTGCAGAACATCATTGACCGCTTTCAGAAGGCTTCCGTGAGCGGGCCTAACTCCCCCAGTGAGACTCGCCGCGAGCGGGCCGCCCTAGACAGCACGGTCATGACCTCCCCCAGCGAGAGGGTGCAGTGTCAGTTCTGTGAGCAGGACCCTCCCCAAGACGCCGTCAAGACCTGTGTCACCTGTGAGGTGTCCTACTGCGACGAATGTCTGAAGGCCACCCACCCCAATAAGAAGCCCTTCACTGGCCACCGTCTGATCGAGCCCATGCCGGACTGCCACCTCAGGGGACTCATGTGTCTGGAGCACGAGGACGAAAAGGTGAACATGTACTGTGTCACAGATGAACAGTTGATCTGTGCCTTGTGCAAACTGGTCGGTCGGCATCGGGACCACCAAGTAGCCGCCCTCAGCGACCGCTACGAGAAACTGAAGGTAAGAGATGCTACTGTACAATACTGTGCACAGCTTCAGGAATGTCTGGGGAGCATCTGGGGAGTTAATGACTGAGTGTGAAGAGCTCATTGTGTACACATGGTGAGATTTACAATCATATTGGATGAAAATCAAGTTTGAATTTGTAAGTATACTAGATCAACAAGATTGTGCCTGAATTCCGTGACACAAATATTGATCAAATTCAATATTTGACCATTCACTTTTTGTTTTGTGGAGATTCACCACACATTTTTCAGAGATGAGTTCATTTTTTCATGACTTACTACCTTACTATCAGCCGCATTTCAAAAACACTAAAACGATGTGATTGTTATACAGTGTGTTGTTTTCAGAACGTAATATTTTATTTGTGGCTGAATCATACAAATCTATGACCGACTACAGTTTGATGAAAAAAAACACATAGTTCAACATGTCATAGAGACATCGTGATGATGGAATTGTAAAATTATATTGGAGATTCACATTAATCTTGAGTCATTAACATTATACATATTATCCAATATTTCGATAAATAGTCATTCCCCCAATGATATCCTCTCTTTTTTTATCATACTAGATATGTTTCCCCAGACTAAGTCTACTGGGTGAATAAGGAGTCATTGCTGGTGGTAACAGTGCAGTACAAGAGCACAATACACAATCAGGCAACCTCACTATTATATGATATGTATTATATATCTACAGATGTCTGGGCTCTTGATGTACGAAACCTTAAAAGAAAGTATTACAGAAACGGCTAATGGAAATCCCCATTCAGTCAGATTCCCCAATAGTACAACAGCATTCAACTAATGTGATTTCTATTCATATTTCAAAGAGCTTTGGGAACAAGGAGTGATCACACACCATGACACTCTTTCTTCGACGGGCTTAAACGTAACATTTGCCACGTAATTCCAACCAATAAAAAAATATTGCTTCCAGGGTTTCAGGTTAAGTGGAGCTAACCACTTTCCCTCCATGGTGCCATATTAATAAGGCGTCATGAGAGAGACTTTGTTAGCTGGAACACACAAAAAAAAGGTGGCCACGCATTCCTTCCACTTTAGACTTGAATGAGCCCCTGTCAAAGCACTGAGATTTGGGCTTTGTGGGTTAGTATTTTGCCAACACACGCCGTGGGACACGATCATGGCTCCAGAAACCTCATGGGAGCAATGAATGCTTTATTACCAGGCAGAACCATGCAGCTGTGTGTTATAGTTAGCCTTTCACATGTGAATTGACCCTCACATTTGACAAGTTCTGTCAAGTGATGCAGCAAGCAGGGCTGTGATGTTATCAGACCTCCACCTTTTACATTCTATATTGATCAACATGTAAACTGTTGAAATGTCTTCTCGGTAAAGTTGTTATTTTAGTATTTGCAACTCATCAAGTGGACGCTAAAACTTTTTTTGTAGTTAACATTTTTTACCATCTTTTGTTTGTACAGTACAGTAGACATAGCCTATCTATTGTCATTTTATCACAGGCTATTGATGGCGTATACATTTACAAATATAAATATTTGCATAAGACAGTGTTTAGTTAATGCCTTTAGTAAATAAGAAGTCAGTGTAACAGTGTAGCAACTGAGGTGTCAAGTCTAGCGAAAAGGTTTCTATCGTTCACATGGCTTCCACGCACGGCTCTGAAAGACCACAGGGCTTTTCACACACATATAAATATATAACACTACTTGAGCATGAATCATAAAAAGGGGGTTTTGCATTACATGATACACACAAACTATTTTTTACTTGTCCTTTCATCAACAACAAAGAGAATGCCAATGGCGAATGTCAAGCTTGGTCCCAGACTCCCAGTGAAACTGAGATGCGGTAATCTTAGATTGCAGTACCGCGATTGAGGTCAGAGCATCAGCCTTAACCAGTTTCTCCTTTGTTTGATCATGCTGTCATTGTGCAGAGAACTCCAGACTGCTATCTCAGTGAGAGGAGCGAACAGGAGGAAACAGACCAGGTGATATATACGGTATCTAAAGTATTACTTCGACTCTACATTCAGGGACAGGTCTACTAAGACTTTATAGCTGCTATTTTCAATGGGGAATAAAACCTACAGACTAGAGTATCAAATATGATGCAATATACAGTAGAAATTATATTAAGGTCAAATCTAGATCATTTCCGGGGCTCTCTTATTCCCCTCTGAAAATATCAGGAGCATATTTTGCACATGTGCAAATGCTCGGTAAACCTGACCTTTAGAATATAGTCCACATTTGATTGTGGATAGCTTCATGGCCTCTATGCGAGATCTGCATAGTTTATGTAATGAGTAGTGACATATCTATACATACAGTATATAGATATGCACCATGGAACATAGTTTCACTTTTTGTGCCATCATACTGTTACATAAACACAAGAGAGAACACTATAAAAAAAACGTTTTACAAGATTTACATTACTAGGAAAATAACTATCCCCTACTTCACTGTTGTACTGTATTTTACTGGTATTACTAAGAGTGGGCAGTGGCAGACTTCTGGTCAACTATAACCCATGTATGTCCAATATTACTTGCCAGATGTAAGATGCTCTATCTACCTCACTGTAAAACTGTAAAATGTACAGTTACTTACTGGCCGCAACTTGCGAGTAAGTTACTATCATTTATTTTACAGTACGCTACTGTAATCCATTTTACGGTAATCCAAACATGTTCACCAAAAATGTTACTGTAATCTAATTTACAGTACATTACTGAAATTGCCCATGCAGCGACATATTACCCAGTGTTCTTTGCAAGTTTGAATTTTTAACATTTATATTTTGGTCATTTAGTGGGTGCTCTTGTCCATAGCAACTTAAACCAAGGTTGGGCAGTAAACCAAGGTTGATTTAAAAAAAACATGTCACAGTCATAGCAAGTAAATGTGTATCTAACTGTTACTAAAAATGTTGTAGTTAAGGATACATTGGTCTTCAGAATAATTGTAATTGCAACAAGACATCTTATTATCTAGGTCATCTCTGAATGGTGCCAATACAATACTGAAATATTCACAGTAAATTCATGCCAGAGCAATGAAACACAGTACAATAAAGTAAAAGTGACTATAAACTAAGACAATTATTTCTACAGTATTTTACTGTAATTACAAGGAATTAGAGCAAGCAGTTGGTTGTATGTATTTGCATAGTATAGCATATTAATGAATACTAGGTGTTTCATGTCCTTTTGATCTGTTTTGCCCTGCACTCAACCTTCAACAATTTTAGACTTTCTGCCACTCTGATCTGTCTCCTATATCAGATTAAGTATTAGGTAACTACTACCACATATGAAATAAATTGGTACAGCACTTTCACTAGCGGGTGCAACAAACATAGCCTCAAAATATGTTAATGAGTGAGAAACAACAACACCATGCATCCACTAATGTTTAAAAGGCTTTTGGTGCTCCAAAAATGCAATATGGTACTATATTCTGAATTACAGTAATTACTGGCAGCAATAAGCTACTGTAGAGTTTCAGGACAAGATTTGTAGAAATCCAAAAATACAGTATATTACTGTATTCTGTGGGGGTACAGCATTCTCACTCACAGGTCCAACTAATATAGCCTCTTTCAAGGCATGCTTTAAAATATGTAATGAACCAGAGACTCTTTCCCCGCCCACATTTTCCCACAATGCAACATAATTAATACTTTTTAAAAATAAGGTATTTTACTGTGCGTTCTACAGTGTTTTACTGTTAAAATTACAGAAAGGTCTTTCAGTGTGCTGTAAAACAAATACAGTACTTTACTGTGCATTCTACGGTAATCTACTTTGTTTAATTTATACAGTATTATACTGTTGATTAATACAGTAAATTGCTGATCAAATTACAAAAACGGCTAGCAGTGTGCGTGGTCTCATTTTTCACCACAAATCCTACAATATATCTGATTAGAATTTCTGAGGCAGAAACAAATGGATGAAGTTATCCTGAGCATGGCAATTGTAATGTCACAACCACACTGGTCCTTACTTATCGTCATAGACCTTAATACCCTTGTGCATGATTACTTTTTGTCTGTTTCTATTCCCCCTGACCTGAGTACCAAGGTATTGTCATACTATCTCCCCATGTCAGCATACACAGTGGGGCTAGGATGACCTGGTCTTGGCTTCATTTGATGTTGTTGCAGCACTGTTCTATGTGCTCCGTGTCTGTCACATGGGGCTATTGTCTTGATTTTGAAAAGTCAACCCGCTTCACCTTTTGAAGTTAAACCTATAAAATATACAACAGCCAAAGTACAAAATAATCCTATCTAAATAAATAATGTTAAACAGAGAGGTTTTTTTGAAAAGGATAAGATATATTTGAACATGGAGATGCAGCCATAGGCCTCAATGCAAAAAGAACCCTACATGTGTTGCAAAATGAATTACACTTAGCAGGCCCTATTTCTTATTTTCACAAGTCTTGACGAGCTAGACTACAGTATGCTGATGGTCCTCTGCCAACCCCCATCATTGCCCTATTTGGTTACATCCCAGAGGGCACATGCACTGTAGCACTCTCTGACTAACGTAGGAAGAACACGAATCAAAGACGTAGCAGTAGTATTTAGATACCTGTACATGTCTGAAATCTCTTATGTTACCTTAGGATGAATGGGGCGGCAGGGTAGCCTAGTGGTTAGAGCGTTGGACTAGTAGCCGGAAGGTTGCAAGTTCAAACCCCCGAGCTGACAAGGTACAAATCTGTCTTTCTGCCCCTGAATATGCAGTTAACCCACTGTTCCTAGGCCGTCATTGAAAATAAGAATTTGTTCTTAACTGGCTTGCCTGGTAAAATAAAATGTTTAAAAAATGAATGCAGACAGAGAGGTGAGGAAGAGAGGGTAAGGAGGTTAAAATATTTTTCCCTTTTATATAATGAGACTGATCGTTATTGGTTATGGTACTGTAGATTTTCCAGTAGTTTTACATTTTGCCCTCACTTTCATCTGACATATTTTTCATATTTTCATTGAAAGATTCTCAACTTCATTTCCGCTACTATAATGATTCATTGTACAACTTTTTGCCTCAACCATAGAACATGTTTATACAGTTCCCTGCAATGGAGTTCTGTTTTCCGAAAGTAATCCAGATGTGATGAGAGAAGAATAGCTGCTTCCTCCGGACGAGGAATGCTTTTGGTCCCACACCTTTCTTTGGCTTGCTCAGTCTCTCTTCCTTTCTGACAAAAACCGGACAGGTCAGACCACTGTCGATGTTTGGAAACTGTCCTGCCAACTTTTCCATAATTTTACCGCCTGATCTAAGGACGGTGAATGCTTTGATTGTGTCGATTGTAAAAAGGCAGGCAGCAGCCTGGTTTATTATTTCAAACTCTGTTAAAATATTATAAAATAGTGCATTTCTTGGGAAGAGTGTGTTCACATGCAAAACAATAAAATTCACCATGTAGATGACTTGCCAGTGGCCACGATCAAAAACTGTGCATCAACCCTTAAAAGGCTAAAGGAGGCCACGTCCACCTAAAATGAGTAACAGAGAGAGATGGAGTTGGCAGAGTGGGTTATCTAGTCTCCAGCATGGGCCTGCTGTCTCTCCTCTCAGAGTTGTTCTGGGAGCTTCTGCAGGGATCCAAATCCTCTCAGATTAATGGCACAGGATAAATCATCTCTGAGAGGAAGTGGATGCTTTATCTCCTGTTGGGAGTTGAAATGCCAACTGGCATGTCACCCTAACTGTCAAACGTTTATGGAAGAGAGACAGGAGAGCGAGGGAAATACCCTATTTACATAAAGCAATGTTGTTTTGGCCTGGCAACAGAGTGTTAACCCACCAAGAGGCATATCATTCATTACTATACCCTCTATGACGTCTTTTGTTTTCGCATTATGTAAACTTTCTTCACCAAGGCAATTATTTCAAGTGCATTATACAACTATACAGGCATACATACAAATTAACACACTGCTGTATATAATTGCCTTTTTCGGTAGATTCAATTATTATAACACATCCATTCATACTTTAGGAACTGCATTGGAGCATTTTTCATTGCGTTGTAGTGTGTGGGTTGTTGTTCTGGTGAGGCTACTTCAGCTTGCTCAGCTGTTATCTAGCCAGGGCTCTCCGGGTCGGTCCCCTTCACCTTCCATCCACAACAACACAGAGCTATTCTTATGGTTTCAACACCTCTGCTTGAATATAAATAAATAATCTTGGTGAGAGCAGTAAAAAAAATAATATGCTATTTCTGTACACACTGACGGCTGACGCACAGACCCTTATGAAATCGCAATGCGAAAAGGCCGACCTGAGAGAGCTTTCCCCACCATTAGCTAAACAGTGACTTCACAGACACCTTCAGATCTCCAAAGTTCTATGCTCTCTGTTCACTCAATTCTTTAAACATTTCATCATACAGTACAGATGTAGGATCTTAATTTGAGCCAGTTTACTACAACAGGAAATGTGAATTATTATGTGGATTATAATTCATGTACATTTTTGTAGGAGATGAAAGGGAAAATCAAATCTGAAATTTCAAAGTGGAAATGACAAACCTCAAATATACGACAAGTTAAAAATGTCCTGCATTGCAGGAAAGTTCTACTGCAACAGGCTGATCAAATTAAGATCATACATCTGGGCTTGTACTTAATATGATAAAAAAAATAGTATTTCAACAAGTTGTTCATTTCAATTGACTGTTATCTAGAGGGCAACATAATGGTACAGCACTCCATTTTTGTATTCGCTTACTGTGTTTATTCAGTGAAGTAGGCTCATGATGTTATCTATAGACCCATACACACGTAACAATTCTCCTGGAGCATAATCACAGTATTAAACTCATCCAGGATCATATACCGTTAACAAATAACCCTCTCAGACATCTAACCAATGCTCTTGTGTCCTCCTTATGCCTCACTGCATAAACCCTGTGGCAAGACAATGTAATCCTTCATGGAGAAGAGTAATACATTGCAATCTAAATCATTGTGCCAGACAATAATACAATGTAAAGAACCTTCTGGATGCATAACGGCCAAAGAGAACTTCCCAAATATTCACCTGAGCCATAGAGCAGAGCTGTAGATGTACAGCTCTGCCGTAGATAGTCAAGCTGTGAGAGAGTTTGATCTGAGCCATCAGTGGGTGATTAATGCATGCGTGGTTTAGTTGACTAAATCTCTGGCAGATGCTCTTCTTGTCCCTCTCGACTTTGGGAGCTTAGTGAGCAGGCAGAACGATGGGAGCTCTGGCATTGGGGCTAGCACAGAGGTTACTGACTGACTGATCACACACCAAATGGTACACAACCAGACCCTACGAAGGGATTCTCTGTTAGTTTATCATCTTCCACCAGTGAACAGGCATGGTTGTGATTTTGACTTCCCCCGTTCTTTCTAAATGTTGTGAACTGTGTACAGTTTGCTAGAGGAACATTATTTTCAGTTACATACTCTGTTGTTCATAGTTTTGTTCTGTTCTTTTTTTCCACAGCAAGCCTTGGACTCTAACCTCAGCAATCTAATCAAGAGGAACAATGAGTTGGAAACTCTGATGGGCAAGTTGATTCAGACTTGCCAACATGTGGAGGTAAGGATGTTTATCTATTTCCCTATTAGGCTATGTGGCACATCTCCCAGTTTCTGTGTCATTTCTAATGTTTGATTATTTGATGATATGATTTGTTGATTTCTTCCTTGTGAGTATGGTCAAATTTAACCCATTTACGTGCCAGAATAGATACAGTGGTTGCTGACATAAAGGGCATAGAAAAGGAAAAGGAATATCTCTGATTGGTTTAAGAAAATAACTTGCCTCAAACCTCAATATTGTCGTTTAGGATTCAAGCTCACCAGATTCTGTGAAATGCAAAACTTTGCAATTCGGCGAACATGTTAGAGAACTGTGACATATCGAGAGCTTGGGACTTTAAGGTTGTATGTGCAAAAAGCTCTAAAGTTCCGAACCCTCACTGGTTTAAATGGTGTCAGCACTTTTTTTCAAATTAACAACATGAATTGGGGTATCTAGAGCACTATATAGGTAGAGTACATTGAAGAGAATAAAGTATGTCAATTACTCAAGTTTGACAAAAATGCAGATAGAACCTTATAGTCCCAAGCTCTCGGTGTAACATAATGTTATCTCACGGACACAGTTACTGAGATGAATATGTTCACTGGGTACACAATAAAGTGGATATGCCAGTAAATCTAATTGTATAAAGTAGGATATAGGCTAATCTTACTGTAGCGTGCTGAATGTCTGTGTGTATGTGCATGGTAAAGGGTTATTTGGGGAATAGAATGTTAGAACACAGCACAAAAACGTTTGTGCATGAACCAATTGAGGGACTAAAATGACACTGATGACACAACGTGCCCACAGAGAGATGAAAGAGAGACTGGGCCATGTAGTAGCTCTGGCTGTATTTAGGAACACAGAACTACTGCTGCAATGACTATGCTCTGCTGATTCTCACCTGCGGCACTGTGCTATCCTGTGTGTGATGACTGTATTGTGTAGATCTAATCTGGGAAACCCTAGGTAGATCTTCTGCCTCAAGTGGACTGTTATCTCATACGAGCCAGAGTGGCTTTGTTACTGTATATGAGCATTATTTTATTTTAACAATTAATATTTGTAAATGTTTGATTGTACTATATTTTATCCTGTATCAGGCCAAAGCCACCGCAATGAAAAACCATCAACTACCACATTAATATATTTGACCATCCCTGTTCTAATCTCTTCCAAAGTGCAACGCATCAAGACAAGAGAACAAGCTCCTTGAAGAATGTGACCTCCTGATCGACATCATACAGCAGAGAAGGCAGATGATAGCCACCAAGATAAAGGAGGGCAAGGTCATTTCTTAGGCGTTAGTATGTTTTGATGGTTACTGAGGAGGGCAGATGGGTCAGGCTGCCTATCCCTTGGGAGATTCTCAGTCTTGCTCTTCATCCTCCTCGTGCCCCCAAGGTTGAACTTTCTGTTAAGGCTGAGGATGTACACTCTCACACAATCTCAAAAACAACGGCCATCATTATCATATTTCCCAGCATGCTAACTGCAGGTTGTTTTTAGAACTGTTTGTTTCAATATGTGTGTCTTTGCATGCAAATTGATCGATTGATCTCATGCTACACAAAGATACATAACATACATAACGAAATAATACAATCTGTTAGTAGTTTGATTTATTGCACCGGTTACTGAGTTGTTCCCGTTGGGATAGTTTAGGTAGTAACATTTCTAAAATGTTTCCTACCTTGGCAGTCATTCTAAATGCAGGTAGCAGATGATTAAAAGTTCACATTTTTGGATATCCTTACTCTGGCTGGATTCCAATAGAAATTACATATCACTTTGCAAGCCACCATAATGGAACTGCAAACCAGGAGATTCAGACCACTGGGTAAAACAACACATTCAACATACGCCTGCCTCAAAATGTTTCATCAATTGTCCCCAGAGTCGGCATCTTTGTTAGAATGCATGATTTAATTTCCTCTGGAATTCAGATTTGATGAAAAAGTGTTGTCAGTTCAGTGCTGTGTGACTGATCCAGCTGTAATAGCTTGGTTGTGTACGTGCAATACAGTATGTATCCTGTAGTATGCTTGCTAACAGTAAGGGAGTATTGTTGGCACAGCATTTAGGAAACTTAAACAAATCCACTCTGCTCCTTTAGTGGTTTCCATCCCTTTCCCCCAATATTGGGGGAACTGCATCTCAGTGCCAGAGGCGTCACTACAGACCCTGGTTCGATTCCAGGCTGTATCACAACCGGCTGTGATTGGGAGTCCCATAGGGCGGCGCACAATTGGCCCAGCGTCGTCCGGGTTTGGCCGGGGTAGGCCGTCATTGTAAATATGAATTTGTTCTTAACTTACTTGCCTAGTTAAATAAAGGTTAGATAAAAAATTAAAAATAAGTGTCATTAGAGAGGGATTGAGGGGCTCGGAGGGATGGCTCTGGCATGCTGTGCCATGTTCAGAGCCACATCACACCTGTTTCCTGTGATTCCTCTGAGGAGCACTGCTTCCTTCCTCACCCTGTGCCTCATGTCACAGTCAGGAGTCAGAGGCTGCTTTCTGCTCCCTGCCGATGGACGGAGGGGGCAAGCAGCCATACTCCCAGAGGGGAGGATGTAATGGCTCTGTTACCTTGGTGATGTTATGGAGGATGTAGATTCTCCTCATGCCATCCTCAAAGTGTGTCTCTTATAATGATTTAAGCAGATGTGGTGAAATAAAAGCATGTTTTGAATTGGAGAAAATGGTGATCTGTTTATGTACAAATGAATGACCTCTTGACCGTGACCGTGACCATTAAAGAAGGAACTGTCAACTCAATTGAACCTGGGGCGTTGGGTAGTCCTTCAGTTTCTGAAGCCGCAGTAGCCTGAGAAGTAGGTTTGTAGACTTGATACTGCAGGTCTACTGTACCTGCCTCTGCACCAGTGAATTCAATCATCCATTTTTCTTTTCAGGCTATACGGCTGCGGAAGCTAGCCCAGCAGATCGCCAGCTGCAAGCAGATCATTGAGAGATCGTCGTCCCTCATCACTCAGGCTGATCACACCCTCAAGGAGACAGACCATGCCCGCTTCCTGCAAACAGCCAAAAGCATCTGTGAAAGGTGAGCTATCAAGTCAACCGATTGTGGTGATAACGTTCCAAACCCCAACTGACTGAGAGTCACAGGTTGTAATAAGAGAAATGTCACGTGAATCCTGTATCTTTGGGTTTCAGAGTGTCCATGGCAACAGCATCCTCTCAGATCCTGATACCAGAGATCAACCTACATGACACCTTTGATACGTTTGCGTTGGACTTCACAAGGGAAAAGAAAATGCTGGAAAGCTTGGATTACCTCACAGGTGAACGCAATTCCGAACATGATCCTTGATGTTAAGGATATTAAGAACGTATCTATAACTCCGATCTGAAATAGGAGATGATGGTATAGTGCAATCCCTGTTTATCTATTTCTTAAACAGACAAAGTGAAAACAGCTACACTGTATTTGTATTTGTAATTATTATCGATCCCTATTAGCTACTCCAAGGCAGTAGCTACTCTTCCTGAGGTCCAGCAAAATTAAGGCAGTTATACCATTTTTAAAACATTACAATACATTTCAGAACAGATTTCACAACACATTAAGTGTGTGCCCTCAGGCCACTACTCTACTACCACGTATCTACAACACAAAATCGCTGTGAATATGTGTGTATAATGTGTATGTTCTCATGTGTGTGTGTGTGTGTGTGTAGCAACCCGTGTGTGTGTGTGTGTGTGTGTGTGTGTGTGTGTGTGTGTGTGTGTGTGTGTGTGTGTGTGTGTGTGTGTGTGTGTGTGTGTGTGTGTGTGTGTGTGTGTGTGTGTGTGTGTGTGTGTGTGTGTGTGTGTGTGTGTGTGTGTGTGTGTGTGTGTGTGTGTGTGTAGCATTCCATGTCAGAAGCTATGTGGCGTGTACAGTGGTTTTGACTTTGTAATCCTCCTGGTGCTTTGTTGAGTGCTTCCTGAGGGCAACGAAATGCTCACAAGTTTAGAAGATACAGTTTGAGGTTTGTTTACAGTTGAATGAAATGGCTTTTGACTGCTCTGGCTTTTAGGACATTCTCAGCAGGGTGTCATGTCCTCTGTTCTGTATTGAGGCAGTGGGTTGTAGCTCAAGGAGCAGCAACTTTACCACCTGAATCGGCAGGTAGCCTAGTGGTTAGAGCATTGGGCCAGTAACCGAAAAGTTAGTGGATTGAATCCCCGAGCTGGCAAAGTCTGTCGTTCTGCCCTGAACAAGGCAGTTAATCCACTGTTCCTAGGCCGTCATTGTAAATAAGAATTAATTCTTCACTGACTTGCCTAGTTAAATAAATAAGAAAAAGAAACGCGGAGTAAAAGTAACTTGCAAGAGTGGGCTTGGTTGTATTTACCTAAGATCTCCAATCCCCTGCACATAACACGTTGGACATAAGAAAATACACTGATTGTGTTAATCCGCAGTGCTGTACTCTTCTGTGTGTTATGACAACTGTCCATCACTGTTGTCATTAAATGACACATACCAGGAACTGACGTGAATAAAAGTAACTATACTTTTCTATTTGCAGCACCAAATCCCCCAATAATCCGGGCGGAATTGTGTACGGCATCGAACGACACCATCACTGTTCACTGGACGTCTGATGACGAGTTTTGTGTCGTCTCCTATGAGCTTCAGTATGCCATCTTCACCGGACAAGCCAATGTTGTCAGTAAGTATACAATTCTTGTCTAGATGCCCTCAGCACAGTATGTTGGGTGTGTCTGTACAGTACGTCTGTTGTGGTACAACATTTAAATCATGAAAGGTAGGCTATTTGAGAGCAATCATACATAGAAAGCCTCTTATTGTATTTGGCTTCAGGGCCTTCATTGCACCATCCTGATCAAATAAATAATGTGTCATTTCAGCAAGGGGGCAACAACCATTTCATTGTGTGGATAATAAGATATCAGAGATCTCTGCTCTGTATCTCTCTGGCACCAGACTCTAGGCAAGAGTACACAGGCAGATTATGGGCTGAATTTTTCCCTGTGGCTCATGTAAGTGACAGACTGTTGGAATAGATCACCCTAACAGGGTTACAGCATGCTGAATCAAGCAATTGGCCCTCTTCTGCCCCAGTGCCTGTTCATACTACAGTGAATAGTGCATGTTATTGTGTGATTTAATGACAACAATTGGAGAAGGATTCATTGGAGGTGTTCTTATCTCAACAAATGTATTTTACATTGTGTGTTTGTTACAATCCGGTGGTTGTTTTTTCTCTCTCATCTGCCATTAACTGATTGTCTTTGTCTGTGCTCTAGGTTTGTGTAACTCGGCTGATAGCTGGATGATTGTGCCCAACATCAAGCAGAACCACTACACGGTGCATGGACTCCAGTGTGGCACCAAGTACATGTTCATCGTCAAGGCCATCAATCAGGCAGGGAGTCGCAGCAGTGAGCCTTGGAAACTCAAGACCAACAGTATGTTTGCGTTTCGAATAGCTGCACCATGCTGATATCATTAAGCATCTTTGGAGATTTGATATATGGAGATAGCATATTTACCATTGTTTACTGTTAATCTATTATTGGTCAATTCACAGGTCAACCATTCAAGTTGGACCCAAAGTCTGCTCACAAGAAGCTGAAGGTCTCCCATGACAACCTGACAGTGGAGCGAGACGAGACGTTGTCCAAGAAGAGCCACACTCAGGACCGCTTCACCAGCCAGGGCAGCTATGGCATCACAGGGAATGTGTACATCGACAGTGGGCGCCACTACTGGGAAGCCTTGATAGGAGGGAGCACATGGTAAGGATATGAACCTGTGGTGTTTAAAGTACATCAGACTAGAACATTTGGAGAGACAAATGTGTGTGAGAATCAGATTGGGAAATCCAATCATGGTCTCTGTTACACTATAGTAAACGTAATCTTAAAATCAAAAATCTCTAGGACGTTAGGCCTATCATTTCCCATCGGTGCAATTTGACCACGACCAGGAAATTAGCCATCAACATTCAATGTTCAATTTTTCTATCTTTATCAGGTTTGCTGTGGGCGTTGCTTACAAGTCAGCACCGAAACATGAGTGGATCGGCAAGAACTCTGCCTCGTGGGTACTGTCTCGCTGCAACAACTCCTGGGTAGTACGTCACAACAGCAAGGAGATGCCCATCGAACCGTCCCCCCACCTGCGTCGTGTGGGGGTGTTGCTGGACTACGATGCTGGCTCCCTGGCCTTCTACGATGGCGCCGGCTCACAGCACCTGTACACGTTCGACATCGCCTTCGCTCAGCCAGTCTGTCCCGTGTTCAACGTGTGGAACAAGTGTCTGACCGTCCTCACAGGGCTGCCCATCCCAGACCACCTAGAGGGAACAGACTGCCGGGATTAACAGTCCAGCTAATAGAACACCGAGACACAGAGGTAGCAGAACAAACTGATTACAGCCTCACCTGGCTGCCTTTTTGTCACATCACCAATGCTGTATAAAACAGAATAAAGCCATGGTCACAGATGTCTCTAATCATGCTCTTTCTAGAAGTCAATTAATTTTTTGAATTATTTATGGAAACCATCTATTGGATTTTATTTCTTGCTTTGCACATTAATGTACACTACTATATGTATTTGTGTTGGGTTTTGGGGTGCGCTGAGAGAGGAAGATGGATATAACGTTTTGAAATTCAGTCAAACGTATTTTCATGCAGCTCTGAGAATAGTTGATTTCCTTCTTACAAATGTAGAAGGTTGTTTCCGTCTTTCCGTGTGTCCATCGTTGGCAGCGTGTTGATGAACGGTCCGTGTGCAACCTGTTGATTTTGACACGGCATCACAGCAGCAGTACCACGGATTACTTCATAAAGCAGTCGTAACAGGATTAGTCATCTACACCTGTTCTGTTTCATGCAGGTGTACCAAGATCCTCTCTACAATTAGAGTTATAATAAGCATGTTAAGAGTTATTTTAAGAGTTCTTCTTAGGGTGATTTAGTGCACTGACAACTCGACTATGATTGACAAATTAACCGAGACAATTCTTCATCTTCTCTTTGTTGAAAACCACTATGATGTTAAAAAGCTTACTATTGCTGAAAATGTAAATTTGAAATAGAAGCCATTTTAAGTTCAATTTTGACACAGAAATAACTTATAGAGTCGATTGAAACACCACCGCGTCACATGGTGATGGAATTTTGAATATTGAATAGCTCCTTGTGTGTTTCTGCTAAAGACCAGAGAGGTGAAGCGAGAGGGACAACTGGGCGTTTTATTTATTTTTTGCTCATCTCAAGCACAGGAGTTTTTTGTCTGGTCAAAGAAAGTGTGTCGAATTTGGTTTTGAAAAATGCGCTTATTTGCTACTTGTGGCTTATTTGATTGAATATAACTTTCAGAATGATTAGGTTGTTAGGTGTGTACTGATATAAGTAGGACATGCAGGCCACTTCGAGAAAAAACATTTTATATTGGAGGTGTACCTGGTCGTCACTCGTTACCGCAGCCACAAAGTTTTTTAATGATTTATTTGATGATATATACTGTAATTTCGACTTTGTGTATGTGGTAGCTAGTTGAAACCATTGTCCCTGTTCACACGCGTCCTAAAATTCTAAATCAAATGGCTAAATTATACATTTTATTACCAATTCCATATGTTAGCTGAGTAGATATGGCGATCTAAAGGGCTTAGACCTACAGGGAGTTACTTGTAATTAAATGCACCATGTGCAATATCTGTAAATACCTTGCTGTTTTCTTCTCACATATTGGCTCTGTATGTTCACATACATTTGGTATTTGAGCAATTTGACTTTGTCTGATGCCTGCATCATTATTTTCACACTAGTATACATTCCTTGTTAAAAATGTAATAAAGTGACATCAACACACTTTTCAAGTCGTGAATTTGTAATAAAACATCTCAATTGTAATGATGACGCTTTTTCATTGTCTGATACCTAATCTTAACAGTCATTTTAATTGAATTCAGATACCCCTGTAGGTGAAACAAAGAGAACCACCTCATGTGTTTTACCTTTGATTAAATTCACTGACTATGTCTCATTAATGTCGCACTGTATCCTTCATTAACCCACTTTTTAAAAGTGTGTCACTATTATTCTAAAGAAGTCCCCAGCACTGTACAACAATGATTAAGCTGTGATGAGATTCCTTCTGACATCTCTTTTCATGCTCAACTAACATGGCTTTAAGACCACTGGACCCCAATCCTTTCAACTAAAGTAGACGAGAACATATCTAAAATGTACCGTGACCTCACTATCGGACACCCTTGAGACATGGATCATGACATACCTCGAGTGCACGGACATCGCCTGGCTAGAATGATGTCACAGAGGCCTTCGTAGTTTGATTGGAGGACTCTGTAAATATTTGTGTGCAAAAAAACACGAGTGAAATATTATTGAGTTTGTTTGAGCTTGAGTTTATTTTGCTTTTACAGGGACAGTGCACATTCATCAACGTTTCAGTGAAAGTGCCGGTTTTAGCCAGCCGGCTAATTTTCAACCGCAGTCCCTGGGCAGGTTATTAAAAACAATTACAATATAGACAATCATTGAGCAGTGAGCACACGCAGAGCAACACAGGACAAGCAAGACATAGCATACAGACAGAGCAACATAGAACAAGCAAGACGTAGCATACAGACAGAACAACATAGAACAAAAAGCAGCAAGACAAAATTCATAAAAGCAACAAAGTGTTTCCACACCTCACAAGCTACAGACAACATGAAAAGCGGCAATACACAGCATACTTACATACTGTAGCTATTTCTCTTTTCCAGATGGGTTAGGGCAGTGTGCAGTGTGATTGTGATTGCGTCGTCTGTGGACCTATTGGGGCGGTAAGCAAATTGGAGTGGGTCTAGGGTGTCAGGTAGGGTGGAGGTGATATGATTCTTGACTACTCTCTCAAAGCACTTAATGGCATGATGACGGAAGTGAGTGCTACTGGGCGATAGTTGTTTAGCTCAGTTAGCTTTCCTGGGAAAAGGAACAATGGTGGCCCTCTTGAAGCATGTGGGAACAGCAGACTGGGATAGGAATTGATTGAATATGTCCGTAAACACACCAGCCAGCTGGTTTGCGCATGCTCTGAGGACACGGCTAGGGATGCCGTCTGGGCCGGCAGCCTTGCGATGGTTAACACATTTAAATGTTTTACTTACGTTGGCCACGTGAAGGAGAACCCACAGATTTTGGTAGCGGGCCGTGTCAGTGGCACTGTATTGTCCTCTAAGCAAGCAAAGAATGCATGCATTAGTAGTAGCCTACCCAACTCGCCAACGATCGTCAGGCTAATAATGTCCTTGTATTCATGGCTCAATTGTCTCTTTAACCACTCTGACATCAATGCAAATGCGTTTAGAAAATCACAACAAACACTTATCATCAAAGCAGTATGTGCTTTTAAAACTCACCTCACTGTGAATGATCAACTTGAAGAAGTTCAACAGTAGGTTGAAACTGGGTGGGAAATATGGTCATTGGTGATGTTGTTTCAAAGCCTAACAACAAAATGGACAGCGCTTTCTAAGGTGATGATTATTTCAAAATACTCACATGCATATTAGAGCTTATGCATAAGCATAGGCCGATATATGAGCCCAAGCCCCCCCAAAAAACTGAATTACAGTAATGATTGTGCCATTATAAAAAACACAGCCAACCGCATATTACACATGGCATAATATTTTTTCTTTTAAATAGTGATTTAATATTTCATTGGTACATAATTTGTCCACATTTAACAGATTCAGATCTAGCCTACAATTACAGTGAATTTGTTTTAGATTTTGAATGGCCTAGTAATAGGGAATTTTTAAAATGTTCATAATTAATAGACTGACACTTTACGTTTAGCTACAGACTATCTCACCACCATGAGTTTCCATCTCGTCCCCTCTCTCCTTCATTTCTTTCTCCAGCGCCCAGATAGAGGTGCTGTCAACAGTTTAAGGAAATATGTTTCGTTGTGAAAACATGTTACTATCGAACAGATTTAATTTGATTTCCAAATTAAGTACTGGGTAGCTGCAGGAACAGGGTTTGTTCACCCACACCAGAAGCAATCAGGACATGCAGATTGAAATATCAAAACAATTTGGGGACAGGTCTAAAAGCACTAAACTTTTATGGCAATTTAGCTAGCTAGCTTGCTGTTAATAGCTAATTTGTCCTGGGATATAAACGTTAGGTTGTTATTTTATCTGAAATGGTCCTCTACTCTGACATTTAATCCACAGATAAAACTGTAAACCAAATTAGTTTCTCGTCTTCTCTCCTCCTTCCTACAGGCTTCTTTTTCTTCTTTGGACTTTATTTGGCGGTTGGCAACCAACTTTACGGTGAATTACTACAACTGACTGGAGTGTGGAGGTCATGTAATCTTCTAATCACCCACATGGGTATATGCTCCTAAAATCCAGTGAGGATATTTTAGAGACAGGACTTGCAGCACGTTGAGCGCCACAAATATAACCAACTTCCCTTTTAGCGCCTGGCAACGCACACGCTCGCGAGCGGTGTGTTTGCAATGATTGGATAACATTTATGTACATTCATTTTTGCAACGCTCACAGTGTGGTCAGCATGTTAGTGCGTAGCCTAAGCCTAAGCTTTAGAGCCTAACTAGCACGCCAAATAGGCCTACACACCAATTGCCAAATTATTTCGGGAACTTAGGAAGAAAAAGTTAACTTGATCCACTGAGGAAAAAAGGACAATGTCAGAGTTTCATTAATAAGAGAAAATACGCGAAATGGAGAGTTGAATAGAAAAAGAAGGGAAGGCCAGAACAGTATTTTAATGTTTGGTAAAAGAGGATGATTGAAGTGCCTGCTATGTTACATACTGTATGTGAGATGACTGTGAGGTGGTGTACATATCAAATCAAATCAAATCCAATTTTATTTGTCACATACACATGGTTAGCAGATGTTAATGCGAGTGTAGCGAAATGCTTGTGCTTCTAGTTCCGACAATGCAGTAATAACCAACAAGTAATCTAACTAACAATTCCAAAACGACTGTCTTATACACACAAGTGTAGGGGGATAAAGAATATGTACATAAAGATATATGAATGAGTGATGGTACAGAGCGGCATAGACAAGACACAGTAGATGGTATCGAGTACAGTATATACATATGAGATGAGTATGTAAACAAAGTGGCATAGTTAAAGTGGCTAGTGATACATGTATTACATAAAGATGCAGTAGATGATATAGAGTACAGTATATACGTATACATATGAGAGGAATAATGTAGGGTATGTAAACATTATATTAGGTAGCATTGTTTAAAGTGGCTAGTGATATATTTTACATCATTTCCCATCAATTCCCATTATTAAAGTGGCTGGAGTTGAGTCAGTGTGTTGGCAGCAGCCACTCAATGTTAGTGGTGGCTGTTTAACAGTCTGATGGCCTTGAGATAGAAGCTGTTTTTCAGTCTCTCGGTCCCAGCTTTGATGCACCTGTACTGACCTCGCCTTCTGGATGATAGCGGGGTGAACAGGCAGTGGCTCAGGTGGTTGTTGTCATTGATGATCTTTATGGCCTTCCTGTAACATCGGGTGGTGTAGGTGTCCTGGAGGGCAGGTAGTTTGCCCCCGGTGATGCGTTGTGCAGACCTCACTACCCTCTGGAGAGCCTTACGGTTGTGGGCGGAGCAGTTGCCGTACCAATTCAGTTTGTCTGTGATGTGTCTGCCGAGGAACTTAAAACTTACTACCCTCTCCACTACTGTTCCATCGATGTGGATAGGGGGGTGTTCCCTCTGCTGTTTCCTGAAGTCCACAATCATCTCCTTAGTTTTGTTGATGTTGAGTGTGAGGTTATTTTCCTGACACCACACTCTGAGGGCCCTCACCTCCTCCCTGTAGGCCGTCTTGTTGTTGTTGGTAATCAAGCCTACCACTGTTGTATCGTCCGCAAACTTGATGATCGAGGCGTGCGTGGCCACGCAGTCGTGGGTGAACAGGGAGTACAGGAGAGGGCTCAGAACGCACCCTTGTGGGGCCCCAGTGTTGAGGATAAGCGGGGTGGAGATGTTGTTGCCTACCCTCACCACCTGGGGGCGGCCCATCAGGAAGTCCAGTACCCAGTTGCACAGGGCGGCGTCGAGACCCAGGGTCTCGAGCTTGATGACGAGCTCGGAGGGTACTATGGTGTTAAATGCCGAGCTGTAGTCGATGAACAGCATTCTCACATAGGTATTCCTCTTGTCCAGATGGGTCAGGGCAGTGTGCAGTATTCAACAGTCACAAGATGGGTTGTCTCGCGTCGCCATTCCTCTGAAATCATGTCGCTGTCACGCCTCCCTTGGAGATATGGAGAATTTTGAATTGCAAAAACGGTTTGAATGGTCCGCTAGTTCCCAGCTCCAAGATTTTGATGAGATGTTACATTTAAAGAACCCTCCCCCCACATAGCTGTTGGTGCTACGTGTGATGTTCGTCACTGTTTTCAAACCGTGAAGGACGCATCTTGCAGAGAGAGTTGTCGTGGGATCAAGACAACTGGGAACTCTGGAAAAAACGAGGTCAAATCATGATGTCAGTAATCTTCAGTGCGGATAGTCGGAGATCTAGAAAGAGGCCCAAGTTCCTGAATCAGAATTTTGAGCTGAATGACTGTTCAATACGATTTTTTACCAGTCGGATCTTGTTTTTTCCGAGTTCCTAGTTAAGTTCCTGAGTTCCTAGTCTTGTACGCACTGAAGTCAGAGATTTCTAGGTTCCCAGTTCCCAGTAGTTTTGAATGTGGCATTGTTCCACATCCTAGTTTGTAACTGCAGAAAATGGAAGAAAACCTGGAGGAAAAACATAATTATTTTTTGCCAGAAGTGTGCTTTTATACACAAAATCAACATAGATCAACATATTTTGATTGGGTTTTAATATGTGATTTCCTGGCAATCCCCACGCACTGTTGCAGCTATGACACTAATCTAGTGAGCACTAACAAGCAAGGCATTTGATGGGTTTGACATATTGTGTCATTGATTTACACAGCTTGGTTCTCCATGAGGCTAAAAGGTGGGAAATTGCACGTCAAGGGAACTATACTGTTCAGATTATTTAAACGGAATAGCAGCCTAACAAAAATCTGGACACTGACTATGTGATCTATAACATTTCGCATAGCCTAATATAATGAACTTGTGAAGAATAAGGCATTTCTTGCAGTAAAATAAAGAAATGGAAGGGACGGAGACATATGATTTATTCTTTCAACATCTTGAGAGAATCGATGCGCGGTTAGGGACCGTCTGTTAAGATGCTATCTTTCAGCTTTATAAAAGCTGATATAGTATGTCAACTGTATTGCTGTTATTGTGAAGTGGAAAAGTCTAGGAGCAACAACGGCTCAGCCAAGAAGTGGTAAGCCACACAAACTCACAGAACGGGACCGTCTTGTGTTGAAGCGCGTGGCGCATGAAAATCATCTGTCCTCGGTTGCAACACTCACTACCAAGTTCCAAACTGCCTCTGGAAGCAACTTCAGCACAATGACTGTTCATCAGGAGCTTCATGAAATGGGACGCCATGGCCGAGCAGCTGCACACAAGCCTAAGATCACCCTGTGCAATGCCAAGCAGTGGTGTAAAGCTCACCACCATTGGACTCTGGAGCAGTTGAAATGCGTTCTCTGGAGTGTTGAATCACGCTTCACCATTTGCCAGTCCAATGGACGAATCTGGGTTTGGCAGATGCCATGAGAACGCTACCAACCAAAATGCATAGTGCTACCTGTAAAGTTTGGTGGATGAGGAATAACAAAGCATTTTTTAAATGTAGTTTTATTTAACTTTTATTTAACTAGGCAAGTCAATTAAGAACAAATTCTTATTTACAATGACGGGCTACCCCGGCCAAACCCAGACCAACAGTTTGGGGAAGGCCATTTACTGTTTTAGCTTGACAATGCCCCTGTGCACAAAGGGAGGTCCATACAGAAATGGTTTGTCGCAATCTGTCTGGAAGAACTTGACTGGCCTGCATAGAGCCCTGACCTCAATCGATGATTTGGAACTCCAACTGCGAGCCAGGCCTAACTGCCCAACATCAGTGTCCGAGCTCACTAATGCTCGTGGCCGCAATGTTCTAACATCTATTAGAAAGACTTCCCAGAAGAATGGAGGCTGTTATAGCATCAAAAGGGGGCCTGTTATTTTGGAATGAGATGTTCGATGAGCAGGTGTCCACATACTTTTGGTCATGTAGTGTAGTTGGGTGGTGGGTTATTAGCAATTATGGGTGGGTGCAAGTGAAGAAACCGCTGACCTGTGCACTACTAACCTCACCAGCCACCTTGAGTGCACAAGCGTTGCAAAATAAATGTACACATACATGTTATTCAATCATTTCCCACACCGCTTGCGCAAATGAATGAGCGTCTGCATTTGAGATGGACGAGTCCCCTCCTTATTGGAAATCAGGAAGATACAAACCCAAGTGTTTGCTTGAAAGAAAAAAGAGGAGAGATTAATTAAAGATAACTTAAATCTAACTATAACTTACTAGGTTTCGATTCTGTATTTCTCAGGGTCAAAATTCTACAACAAAAAAAGGACCTTAAATACTTCATGTGTTATTAAATAATTTCCCACACAAGACAAATGGGCTAGCAGTAGCAAGCTTCCTTCGTGTCCACAAATGTTTCATGTGTGTTTCGACATGCCCCCAAATTAAAGGAGCAAATGCAAAAATCGCTCCGCCATTTCCAAATCCTAATAGTTAGAAATTCTAATAATAATTTCAGTTTATGTGACAAAACAAAACAGATCAACCACTTCTTAGACTTGCTTTTAGTGAAAATGACATATCTGTAACTCGCATGTGATTTTGGATGGGTTGCTCAAAAAGTAACAAATTCCAACTATAATATAGTTGGTTCACAGTTGGTTTTAATTTTTTGAACCTGCGTGTACTGATCGAGTTGGGTGTGGATGGACAAAATCAACACGTGTGCGATGGCGCATGATCGTGGCCGGTGTATTCAGCATGTAATGTTTTCTGCCACCTCGGTAGCATGTACAGTGCAATCAGAAAGTATTCAAACCCATTCCCCTTTTCCACATTTTGTTACGTTACAGCTTTATTCTAAAATTGATTAAATAAATACAAATCCTCATCAATCTATACACAATAAGTGTTCCAGTGTAATACTTCTAGTGTTGATTCAGGAGTTCAATTAACAACAAAAAAAAATGAAATGAATACTTAGTGGTGTAAAATAACCCCAGCGTTGGTGTTAATAATCAGTGTTGAGTGTGATTTTGTCCATTTTATTATTTGGAGAGTAAAATATTCCCATCAACACCATGTCCATCATCCTCATTTTGCCCAGCATGCCCTACTGTAGCTGTCACGCCCTGGTCGAAGTATTTTGTATTTATCTTCATGTATTGGGTCAGGCCAGGGTGTGGCATGGGGTTTTTGTATTGTAGTGTGTTTGTCTTGGGGTTTTGGTGGTGGTATCGGGATTGTAGCTTAGTGGGTTATCTAGCAAAGTCTATGGCTGTCTGGAGTGGTTCTCAATCAGAGGCAGGTGTTTATCGTTGTCTCTGATTGGGAACCACATTTAGGCAGCCATATTCTTTGAGTTTGTCGTGGGTGATTGTCCTTAGTGTCTTTGTTCCTGTCGCTGTATTAGTTGACAAATGTAGGCTGTTTCGGTTTTTGTTACGTTTATTGTTTTGTAGTGTTATTTCGTGTTTACGTTTGTTTGATTAAACATGGATCGCGATCTACACGCTGCGTTTTGGTCCGACTCTCCTTCACCACACCTAGAAAACCGTTACAGTAGCTAGATTTTTTAGGATTGTATTTAATATCTGTGTTTTTGCATGTACATTCATTAATTAATTAATCTTATGCAGCACAAAGATAAATAAAATCCAATCCAATCCAATCCACTAATCCAATCAGTTAGTTATATGTATTGTGCCTGTTACTGAAATGATTGATCCAGTTTAAATGGTTTAGGTAGACTACTTTGTCAATGTTCCTAACCCTGACAGTCATTCTGAATGCAGGTTGTGGGTGAATAAAAACGGTTGGATATCCTAACTCTGACTGGTTTCTAATAGGAATTACACATCACTTTGCAAGCCAGAATAATGTGATTTGCAGTCCTGATGTGGCCAGTAAACCAGGAGGTTCCTAACACCACTGTGTTAGGGTAAAACTTGGCCATCAAAGCAAGGCCATATGATATGCAGTATGTAATGTATTGTCATAAAGAGATTAATTTCAATGATGGCATTTGCCTAAAGTAGAAACTCACTTGAGGTCCACAGGACTGAACATGTACAGTATGAATTCAACAACCATGTCTCTAACAAATACTGTATTAGGTGGTAACTCTACAATTCACTTGAAAAGTCAAGGCACACTGGGTAATTATATTGAGGAATGGCTTAGTGGCGACCTGTGAGTGGAAGTGTTGTACCAGTTTTAGTAGGCTATTGTTATGTTTATTTAAAGTGTGAGTACGTCTCCTGCCAGTTGTAAAGTCTTTATAAGCACTTGCATGTGGCAATAAAGACTATTATTGTAATGTCATTACCCCAACACCTTTTCAACCTCTTCAAATCAAAATATATTTTTGGGGTCACATTCACTTGTTTAGCAAGTGAATGCTATTGCGGGTGTAGCGAAATGCTTGTGTAATGGTTAAAATACTATATGAGGTTTTATTGCATAACACCAATGGTGTAAATTATATACACTTCATAGTGTTAAAAATACTACAGAGTGTGTTATTGCATGACAATGAAAGTGTTAATTCTCTAACACTGACAAAGGGTAACAGGGTCAGCACTAAGCACAGTGTTAATTTAACACTCAAAAGTGTGGACCAATACAGACTATAGTCTGTGTTGATTTAACACTAGAACATTTGCTGTGTAGAAACAGTCTCTGAGCCTGTTGGTATCAGACCTCATGCTCCGATACCATCTGTCCGGCGGTAAGGGAGTGAACAGCTCGTGGTTGGGGTGTATGGGGTCCTTGATGATGCTGCGGTCCTTCCACAGGCACAGTTTCGAGTGGGTGTCCTGAATGGATCAGAGCACGGTCCCAGTGTTGTACTTGGCCTTCTTCAACACCCTCTGGAGGGTCTTGCGGTCTTGGATGGAGAAATTCCCGTCCCAGGCCGCGATGCAGTCGGTCAAGACACTCTTGATGGTGCAGCGGTAGTATTGTTAACACCTGCTGTATCCTGTGCATGTGACAAATAACATTTGATTTGAGATAGTCTACCAAGACCATAATAAAACTGGTAGGATTGATGGGCAACAGCAGTGAGTGCTTCCATGCTGTCACTTTGGGTTGTGTAATTTCTCTGTTTAGTGAAACAATGTCAGTGTACTCAATTTTACAGATTACAGATTTGCCAAATGCACTGGAAATACACTGTTCACTAAATGTGTCCTGAGAACACCACTCCTTTATCACATGTATTGATGTGTGCAACATTTTAATCGTTGTTTCAAACACCAATGAATAAGAAATTGTTCTGAAAAATAATAGTCATACCATTGGATGCTGTAGTCAGAGTCCTCCCCCTACTTTTCCGGAAGAGGAAGTAGTCTGTTGCTGACGTTTAATGTTGCTGAGAATGATGATGGCGTCTACAGACCATTCTTTTCTGGACCTGACAGATAAAGAAACGCGTGAAAAACTGTCACAGTGGGACCGGCGTGCAGATGCCATGGCTCCGCTGACAGAAAAACAAACGGACTCTATTCTGGATATCCGAGCTGCCGCTGAATCCCTCCCTATTCCCGCAGAGGTGAGTTGACAAGCTAGCTGCTAATGCTAATAACCTAGCTAGCTAGGCTACCACCGATTTAGCAGCTAGTTGACAGGTGCAAAGCTGCATTCCAGAAGGAAAATTGGTTGATTGCATTGCAGGATTGTCAGGAGGGACTTGCTAAGGAGTATAACATTAGTTAGTGCCACATCTCAACCTAGCTAGCTGCCAGCTCAGATATATAGCTAGCTAGCTACCGTCTGCCACGTCGTTTGTTGAGTCTTAGTTAGTAGCCAGCTAGGCTAACGAGCTACTTTGCTAACAACTTGCCAGAGTTGATATGCTTGTTTGATGACTTCTATGAGTAGGCTTAGCTAACTGTCACTAACACACCAGGCCAAGTATTAGTCATCGAATCATAACCTCACATCATAGTAACCTGTCAATCAAACCTGGTAAAGCCAGCTCTAACATTTTGAGATCTATGACAGTATTGATTGTGTCATGTGTTGGTCTAAACCCCATTTGCGTTCTGTATCCAGTTGCCCATTGAAGACTTGTGCAGCCTGACATCCCGCTCTTTACGGTCCCCATTTACGACAACTGTACCAGCTTCCACAGAAGATGTCCTGCTCAAGGGCTTTCAGATGCTTGATCTGGAGAATGAGAGGATAGAGACAGCACAACAGGTGTGTTGCTTTTCATTACACTTCAATGCTACTACTCTGGCTGTGATTACAAACGCAGCCTAATAATTCAGATATTTTCTGCACAAATTGTCTTTTGACCGATCACTTAAGCTCTTTTTCAGAGCTGATCCGATTAGTGAGAAAAGATATGAATTGGGCAGCCTGTCTAAACTCAGCCTCTGAGGCACATACACACACTGTCATTACATGCCTCTACTGTCTACTATTTTTCATATTATATGATTGTTGCATGTGTTAGTTTGTTGTGTAGTAGTTAGCTATTTCAGTGTTTTTTGCGTTGCAGTTTTTCTCCTGGTTTTCAAAGCTACAGACGCAAATGGATCAAGATGAAGGAGCTAAGCACAGGTGAACTCGATGTTCATGTCTTTCCACTTGCTGATCTCTCACGTTGAAAGTAGATGTATGTACAGTGCACCCTAAACTGCATTAGATCTCTATCTCTGAGGAATTTACTGGAATGTTCCCTGTGTGTTACCCCTGCAGGAAAACGAGAGACCATCTCAATTGTTATCAGGAACAATGCGATGCTATTCTGAGTGACGTGAATGCTGCCCTCGAGCACCTGGACTCTCTGCAGAAGCAGTACCTGTTTGTGTCCAACAAGACAGGCACCCTCCACGAGGCCTGTGAACAGCTCCTTAAAGAACAGGTAGAGAACCATTTTGCATGTAGGCTGTGAGACTGTCAGCGGCACAAAAGGTACCGACAGATCATAGTAGTATGGACCTGTTTCCATTTGAAATGGAATACAACATCGGACATGAAACGTCAGCCTGTTATCAAAATCATAGTTCCCTGCCAACATGTACTTTTCTCTTTAACAGTCCGAACTGGTGGATCTGGCTGAGAGCATACAGCAGAAGCTTTCCTATTTCAATGAGTTGGAGAACCTCAACACGGTATGCTGGTTTTCTGATAAAACCTTTTATCCATCCTTCTTTGCTGTGACACTTGAAGTCCTCGAGCAAATGTCTCCGAAGGTGAGTCTTGTTCCTAACCCGAGCATTGCAAAAGGTCATAATCTCTCTCACTCTGTCTTTGCAGAAACTAAACTCACCCACACTGTCTGTAAACAGTGAAGGATTTATACCAATGCTTTCAAAATTGGATGACTGTATAGAGTATGTTTCGTCCCATGTAAGTATATTTTCAGCTCACAATGGAAAGTGTCCGTATTCTACTGTAGACCAGTGTCACTATATTGTGTTATGACTTACTTATTTATGTTATTTTTCACCTACAGCCAAACTTTAAGGACTACCCAGTGTATCTGGCCAAGTTCAAACAATGTCTGTCTAAAGCTATGCACTTCATGAAGACTCACACTGTGAACACTATGCAGAATCTCACCAACCAGTTAACAAAAAGGGTAGGAAGAACTCCTCGGCCACTTATTATCGACAGTGACTTGGTACTGGTACACAATCAACTGTCTTCGCTCTTGAGTTGTATGTCTGATTAGAATATACTTTTCTTTCAGGATCCATTGGGTTTGGCGAACGCAGACAATGCCTTCACACTGTACTATGTCAAGTTCAGAGCAGCTGCACCCAAAGTCAGAGTTAGTAGAACTACTTAATTTTTCTTTTGGAATTACCATCAACATTCTGAGACACCCTTCTTTTGGTGTGCAAATATGTGTTGTCTTTCTAGAGATGAATAATTGTGTGATTTTTCTTTCAGACACTGATTGAACAAATAGAGCAGAGGTCAGAGAGAATTCCTGAGTAAGTATGGGGCTCTTGTATGCTAAAACGCCATTATCAGGAGCACCTCACCTATGTAATGTTTTCTGTCATCTACGTATAATTATTTCCCACGTTCTGACATCCCCAGGTACCACCAGCTGTTAGAGGAGATACACCAGTGCTACCTGGACCAGAGAGAGCAGCTCCTCAGCCCCAGCATCACATCGACCATCACAGACTTGACCGGTCAAAACAATAAGGACCACTGTGCATTAGTAAGACCACATGTTTGTTATTTTACTAGAATCCATTCACTTTTGATTATTGAGATTATCTGAGAAGCTTTCAACATGGTTTGCCAGTGCTGATTCTGTCTGTCCTGTGTTCTCCTCCCAGGTGCGTAGTGGCTGTGCCTTCATGGTTCATGTCTGTCAGGATGAGCACCAGCTCTACAATGAGTTCTTCTCCAAACCCACACCCAGACTAGAGTAAGTAGCACCATCCCCTAGTGCTGGTATAGGAGTGAGTAAGAAGCATGTACAGTTTGTCCTACAACACATTCTGCATATGTTTGTCAAGGAGGTGGGGCTATTTCCTGGTTGGTTAGTATTCACCATAGTATCTGCTGAAGCTCATGACACCTCTATTGTTGTATTGCTGACTTCAGGTTTTCATTAACTGAATTTGCTGAGGGAAGCCATACAATTCAACACAGTGTCATGTCAATGTATCTAACCTTCCAGTGGGCTGTAGAAGAAGCTGTGTCTGTAACTGTGAAGCAAAGAGCCCTGCCTGTTCTACTTCAGTATATGTGCAGGGTGTTTGTCTTGAAGGCAAGGCTCACATGAATGGCTATTTCCTGGTAATTATTCTCAATAGTATTTGCTACAGCATGTGATGGCTCTACTGTAGTAATTGCTGACTTAGCCATTCATTAACAAAAACGGCAGCTTTACAATTCAACACAGTGAGACGCAAATCATTATCTAGATTTCTCATATACTAGCTAGTGTTTCTCGCTTGGATCAACAAATACACTTTCAACATATTATTTCAAGAGGACGACTCAAATATGACCTTTACGTTGCAGTGAGTTAACTCACTAGAGCCTTGTGCTCGCTAGTCTGACATGTGAATGGGAATAATGGAGCTTGCCGTCGGGTTTTACCTACCCTCTAGTGAGCTGCTGGAGAAGCTGTGTCTGTCGCTTTACGACGTCCTGCGGCCACTCATCATCCACGTTATCCACCTGGAGACCCTGTCGGAGCTCTGTGGCATCCTCAAGAATGAGATGCTGGAGGACCACGTCCACAACAACGGTACTGTTATTCACAATACAAAGGACCTACTCTGGTTACTCTTACCATCCGGTACAGTTAACTCTTTGTAGGAAATATGCACTTGTATGTTACATTTACCAGAACATCTTACCATACAAGATAGCAATATACAGTGAGCTCCAAAGTATTGGAACAGTGACAAATGTAGTTGTTTTGACTCTACTCCAGCACTTTGGATTTGAAATGATACACTGACTATGTTTGTAGCTGGTCAGTTGGGGGCCTTTGACGCGGTGGTGAAACAGATGCTGGAGGATGTCCAGGAGAGGCTGGTCTACAGGACACACATCTACATCCAGACTGACATCATCGGATACAACCCCGCCCCCGGGGACCTGGCCTATCCTGAGAAACTGGAGATGATGGAGGTGGGTCTGTCTGATGTGGCTGTTTTCAGTGAGTCACCCCTAGATACAAATGTAAAGTACAGTGCCTTGCAAAAGTATTCATCCCCCTTGGCGTTTTTTCCTTTTTTGTTGCTTTACAACCTGTCATTTAAATGGATTTTTATTTGGATTTCATGTAATGGACATACACAAAATAATCCTAATTGGTGAAGTGAAAATAAAAAAACGTAAAAGTGGTTTGTGTATATGTATTCACCCCCTTTTGCTATGAAGCCCCTAAATAAGATCTGGTGCAACCAATTACCTTCAGAAGTCACATAATTAGTTAAATAAAGTGCACACAGGTCAAATCTAAGTGTCACATGATCTCAGTGTATATATACACCTGTTCTGAAGGGCCCCAGAGTCTGCAACACCACTAAGCAAGTGGCACCATGAAGAACAAAGGACCACTCCAAACAGGTCAGGGACAAAGTTGTGGAGAAGTACAGATCAGGGTTGGGTTCTAAAAAAAAATATCAGAGACTTTGAACATCCCACGCAGCACCATTAAATCCATTATTTAAAAAATGGAAAGAATATGGCACCACAACAAACCTGCCAAGAGAGGGCCGCCCACAAACTCATAGACCACGCAAGGAGTGCATTAATCAGAGAGGCAACAAAGAGACCAAAGATGACCCTGAAGGAGCTGCAAAGCGCCACAGCTGAGATTGGAGTATCTGTCCATAGGACCACTTTAAGCCATACACTCCACAGAGCTGGGCTTTACGGAAGAGTGGCAAGAAAAAAAAAGGCATGTGGGAGAATCCCAAAACATATGGAAGAAGGTACTCTGGTCAGATGAGACTAAAATTGAGCTTGTGTCGGGTCAACGCTATGTCTGGGTCAAACCCAACACCTTACATCATCCCAAGAACACCATCCCCACAGTGAAGCATGGTGGTGTCAGCTTTTTTATTGGCAGGGACTAGGAAACCGGTCAGAATTGAAGGAATGATGGATGATGCTAAATACAGGAAAATTCTCGAGGGGAAACCTGACGATGACCCTAAGCGTACTGTTAAAGCGTCAATCGAGTGGTTTAAGGGGAAACATTTAAATATCTTGGAATGGCCTAGTCAAATCCCAGACCTCAATCCAATTGAGAATCTGTGGTATGACTTAAAGATTGTGGTACACCAGTGGAACCCATCCAACTTGACGGAGCTGGAGCAGTTTTGCCTTGAATAATGGGCAAACATCTCAGTGGTTAGATGTGTCAAGCTTATAGAGACATACCCCAAGAGACTTACAGCTGTAATTTCTGCAAAAGGTGTCTCTACAAAGTATTGATTTGGGGGTCGGGGGTGAATAGTTATGCACACAAGTTTTCAGTTTTTTTTAGCTTATTTCTTGTTTATTTCACAATTAAAAATATTATGCATCTTCAAAGTTGTATGCATGTTGTGTAAATCAAATGATTACAAACCCCTCAAAAAAATATATATTTTAATTCCTCTGGGTAAGGCAACAAAATACGAAAAATGCCAAGGGTGTGAATACTTTCGCAAGCCACTACATTTTCTGTTTCCCCTCTTTCCCCTCTGTGGAATATTTAAGAGTTTAACATTTAAGTGCTCCCTTTCTGTAATACACATGATTTCCAGTGGTCTGTTTGTGCAATGTTTTGTTGATTGTAATTGACGCCAGACTGGAGGTACAAGGACAGGGGCCACTTGATGATTGTTGTATTATGTGATTTTGTAGCAGCTGATAGTCACTGCATTTAGTTTTGTCTTCCTACAAGCCTCTGGGGTTGGTGTTTACAGAACACTTGGTGCTGCCTGATTTAAAATATAAAGGGCTTGTCTCTAAGAGGCCAGCTAGACATGACATTTTTCTCAGCTTCTGTGCTGTTGCAACTTGAAATAAACCAGATTGATTTATGATTGACTTTATCTGCGGCTGCTCTTCCCTTTTCACCTAGTAGTTCCTATTACAACCCCCCCCATGGTTAAGATTTGGGGAAGGTGTGCTGATCCTAGATCTGTTCCTACGGGCAAGTTCGATACAAAATAAAGCCCGTTTGTAATCCATCTCTCTCTTTCTCGTTCATGGGGTCACAGAAAATTGCCCAGAGCCTGAAGGAAGAGCAGATGAAGCTAATGGCCCAGGAGTCGTCCTTCTCAGACGTGCAGCTTGAAGATCCAAATGACCGGAGAGCCAGTAACACAAGTCAGTGTTTACAAATTAGTGTAAAGGGATGTCTTATATTGTATTTATAAAGCCCTTCTTACATCAGCTGATGTCACAAAGTGCTGTACAGAAACCCAGCCTAAAACCCCAAACAGCAAGCAATGCAGGTGTAGAAGCATCTTACTGTTGTACCTTTCTGCCCTCCTCTCTTTCCCTTACTTACAGGTAGTATAGACTCGTCCCGCTTGCAGCCATCCATCTCTCCCGCTGACCTGCATGGCATGTGGTACCCCACAGTCAGACGGACGCTGGTCTGCTTGTCCAAGCTCTATAGGTGCATAGATGTGAGTGCTTGGATTATCTGGCATTTTGCAAGTTTACTCTTCGATATATGAGAGAGTCATATGAATGAATCATGAGCCTAGTACATTTCATGATGCTATTTGACCTTTCCTCTTAATCTCTTTAATCTACCATCCACCATGTTGTCCCTGTGTTGATGCATTGAATTTCTTGGTCCCCCAGAGAGCAGTCTTCCAGGGTTTATCGCAAGAGGCCTTGTCTGCCTGCATCCACTCCCTGCTCAAAGCGTCCGATGTCATCCTAAAGAACAAGGTTGGTGCTTATTATTATTATTATTATTATTATTATTATTATTGTTTTTTGGGGTGGTTGGCGCATTGCATGTGATGCGTTGTATTATACGTTTCTGCCTGTATACGGTGTAATTGAGAAACAACTGTAGCTTGACGATTAGCATGTTATTCATTTTTTGCTTTATAAATGGCTCAATGCTAGTTTTGTTTTTGGAACAAGGTTACATTTGGATTATTCAGATGTTATATTTAGCGCTATGGCTTCATCTTGTCCAGACGCAGGTAGACGGTCAGCTGTTTCTGATCAAACACCTGCTGATCATGAGGGAACAGATCGCTCCCTTCCACACAGACTTTGCTATCAAGGAGATCTCTCTGGACCTGAAGAGAACCAGAGGTGAGGAGGGAGAGATTAGGCCAGCTGATGTATGTTCTGGCTCCATAAAACCTGTCATTATATTGACATTATCAGTGGGGAATGCCCATTGTTTCCCTCAAATGCACATATGACTATTATAGTAGTGGTAATAACTTGAGATATTGTATAACTTGTAGCGTTTGATAGAAGTGTTCCTGTTTTAGCACTCATTTCAGTCAAGTTAGTATTTCATTTGTAACACTAGAGGGCACTCTAATCCTTCTTCAGCAAGATGAGTCTTCTTTTTTTCCATCTCAAATCAGATGCTGCCTTCAAAATGATGAACCCAAAATCTGTTCCTGGTTTCTTCAGACTCAACAGCCACAACGCTATCCTAGAATTTCTATTGGAGGTAAAGTTTTTGATTTGGTTTAAATATAGAATACATATACAGTGCCTTGCAATGGTGTTCAGACCTGTTGGATTTCTTCACATTTTGTGTTACAAAGTGAGATAAAAAATGTATTAATCCCTTTTTTTTTCAACAATCTATACAAAATATTCTAATGTCAAAGTGGAGAGAAAATATATAAAAGATGACTAGAAAAAAACTAAAATATAGTCGTTGCATAAGTATTCAGCACCCTGAGGCGATACATGTCAGAAACACCTTTGGCATCAATTACAACGGAATCTTATTGTGAGCTTTGCACACCTGGATTGTGCAATATTTTCCCATTAATCCTTTCAAAATTCTTCAAGCAAAATGTTGGATCATGGCTAGATGGCAATTTTGGAGTCTTGCCATAGATTTTCAAGCTGATTTAAGTCAAAACTCTAACGTGGACATTCAGGAACATTCACAGTCTTCGTGGTAAGGAACTCCAGTGTAGATTTGGCCTTGTGTAATAGGTTATTGCCCTGCTGAAAAGTAATTTACTCTCCCTGTCTCTGGTGTAAAGCAGACTGAAGCAGGTTTTGCTCTAGGATTTTGCCTGTGCTTGGCTCCATCCAGTGTCTTTTTATCCTGAAAAACTCCCTAGTATTTGCCAATGTCAAGCATACCCATACTATGATGCAGCCACCACCATGCTTGAAAATGAGACAGTTACTCAGTGATGTGTTGGAATTGCTCCAAACATAAGGCTTTGCATTTAGGCCAAAAAGTGTGTTCATTTCCTGTTTTTTTTTGTTGCAGTTTTACATTTAGTTTTGGAATAGTTTGTCATTGAGGAATAGTTTGTCACTCTTTCATTTAGGCAATTATTGTGGAGTCACTACAATGTTGTTGATCCATGTTAGTTTTCTACCATCACTGACATTGAACTTTGAAGCAGTTTTTAAAATCATCAATAGCCTCATGGTAAAATCCTTGAGCAGTTTCATTCCTGTCCTGCAGCTCAGTTCAGAAGAATGACTTTCTTTGATGTGTCTGGGTGGTTTAATATATAATCCACAGCATAATTATTAACTTGACCATGCTTATGATTTGTTATTGCTACTGATCTACCAACCACTGACCTTTATGAGGCTTTCGAAATGCTCCCTGGTCATTGTAGTTGAATCTATGCTTGAAATGCAATACTTGACTGAGAGACCTAAAGATATATGTATGGGGACAGAGGAAGGGTTAATCATTAAAAAAATTAAAACCCTATTATTTCACACAGTGAGTCCATGTGATATGTTGAGCCAAATGTCACTCGTAAAATAATTTAGACTTGTTGAAAAAAAAGGGCCGAACACTAATGCAATGACTTTTAGTTATGTTAAGAATTCAAAATAAATATTCTTCCACCTCAGAGTATTTTGTGTAAATTGTTGACAAAAAAAATGACATCGATTTGAATCCCACTTTGTAAAACAGTATAAGGTTAAGCAATCCAAGGCGTCTGAATACTTTCACACAGGAGAAAAAAACTCCTGGTCCTATCCCCATGTCAGGAAAACCTGGCAGTATATGTAATGTTTCATCTATACTATCACTTACTAGTTACTAACCCCCCCTCTCTCTCTCTCTCGCTCTCTCTGTTGGACCTTAGGGATCACCGGAGATAAAGGAGCACTACATAGATTCGAAGAAGGACGTGGACCGCCATCTGAAGTTTAGCTGTGAGCAGTTCATCCAGCAGCAGACTCGCCTCTTTGTTGGGAATCTGGAGGAGTTTCTCACCAAGGTAACGTGTCAGTCTGACAGAGTGGAGAGGCAGACCGATAGCCTGGGGGCTCAGACTTCAAAAACCTGACCTTGGACTTTCTCTTTTCTTTTTCTGGTAATTGAGGGTCATGATTTTGTGCAGTAAAACTGAAAGATAAAGGGCTATTCAAAGGTGAATCTTATTCTACTGGAATCTAGGCCTTTTCAAATGTGATGGGTTTCATTTTAAAACATTGTGACCTTCTGTTCTGAATCTACTCAGTGCCTATCATCTATGGTCTTTCTCATACAGTATTAAAAGTCATACAGTATTAAAGTGGTTATAATGAATTGGACTTACAGGTAACTGCCAAATTAAAGGAAATGCCAACATAAAGTGTCTTAATAGGGTGTTGGGCCGGAACGGCTTCAGTGCGCCTTGTTATAGATTCTACAAAGTGTCTGGAACTCTATTGGAGGGATGTGACACCATTCTTCCACAAGAAATTTCAGAACTTGGTCCAGAATCTCCCATACCTGTTCAGTTGGGTTGAGATCTGGTGACTTACACACACACACACACCCTTTAAACCCCTTGATCTCTTTTGAGATCCCTCTTCCAAATTCACTGAGATCTCTTCTTCCAGCCATAGTAGCCAACATAATGGTCTACTTGGGCTTTATTTTTTGTTATACCTGACCCTAAGCATGATATGTTAATTGCTTTAATTCAGGAGCCACACCTGTGTGAAAGCACAGACTATACTTTTGTGACCCTCATTTGCTCAAGTCTTTCCTTTTACTTTGGCAGGTACCTGTATATAGCACTTTCAACAGATGCCTTCCTTAATCTAGAATAGGACTTATAGCCTAGATCGCCAGACTAACTCACGTTGTCCTTCACTGAGGAAGATGGGAACTGGTGTTGTTTCAGGTGTCCGCTCTGAAAACCATGGCGATCCAAGGAGGTCCCACGTACAACCTCTCCCAACAACCTTGGGCACAGCCAGGTAAGAAACCGTATCATCATATTTCAGTGAAATCTCTAAATCATGTGGTGGAAGGAAGGCTTGGAACTGAGAAATGACTCACGCTCTCGCTCTCCCCTTTTTAGCCAAGATCAACGACATAGTGATGGCTACCTACAGGGTGATGAAGAGCAAGCTGCCAAGCACGTTACAGAGCATGTCCTTGTACCTGGCCAACAGAGACACAGAGTTTATCCTCTTCAAGCCTGTCCGGGTGGGTGTCTGTTAGACAGTGGAGTTTAAACTCTCCTCCTTTCGCCAACCCTGTGCTAGCCTGGTCCCAGATATGTTTCTGCTGTCTTGCCAAAGTAAAAATGAACAGATCTTTGGCCAGGCTAACCCTGTAGAGTAACAGGAGCTCATAGGGGTTTTAGTACACACCTACATAACAAATAGGATATTTTCAGCAGGTGCTCAGGCTGAGCAATTTGCAGCTACTTTTTTTTTTAAAGCCTTGTTCCTGCTTGTTAAAAATAAATAGTTATTCCGTAATTATCATGGCTCTTTGTGCACAGCTAGGTGCTAATCTACAGTAAGTGAATCTAAGTGCACAATAACACCGTTGACATGGCAACTGGGATACAAAAGGGACCAGCGAGGGGATAATTTCTCTCCAGCAGCTCTCTGGCTAACCTGCTGTTTTCTCCCACAGAACAACATCCAGCAGGTGTTTCAGAGACTGCACGCCTTGCTTCAGGAGGAATACTGTGGCGAGGACCTTCAGATCATCGCTTGCCCTTCTATGGAACAGGTAAGGCTGGCACTGGCTTCACTTACAAAATCATAACCAAGGGCAAGGTATTACAAGGTTTTACAATCTCTTACTGGAAATGGCAGTTTGATCTCGAGAGATTTTTTTCCAAGTGTATTTATTCAACCTTGGGTTTATTCAGGTTTTTGCTGTGTGTGTGTAGTGGTGTCTGGAGCGACATTCAAAGTCACACTGGATGTTTTTCGTGGAGTGAGTCCTCGCTGTGTTTTATATGCTCTCTCTCTCTCTTCAGATGAACCTGCTGTTGTCTGTGAATAAGTAACCTGAAGGCCTGGTCCGAAGAGCCCTGTCTGGTTTGGACAGGAGGGTTACTTCAACCCTGACCTAGCCAGACCTGGAGCTTGTGGAGCAAATGTCTAGGAGAAGGACTGTGCTAGTCTTTGGCCCTCGACCTGCAGAGATCCTATACAAGGCCAAAGATACCCTTAACACTGACACAACCAACAGCGTCCGACCATGTCGTGGTCTAGTTAGGCATTCAATCACTCAGTTGGTAGGAGCAATGTGAAATGAAGACTTTCTTTTTGGTACTGATCTGGAATCAATTTGTTCAACTAAAATGTAAAGGTGTTGGGCTTACTTCTTTATGTGGGAGAGATCCACACAGACAATGGTTATTGGCTATATCAGCTGTATTTCTCTTATCATAATACAACATTTCTGAGTCAAGATAAGTGAGCGTAGCAAATGGGGAAACGAGGGTGAATGTTGAGCGGGTGGAATAAGGACACTCTATCCAGGCTAATAGAGGAGGTAGAACTTCATTCATTGGTCAGGTAGCTAATGAGCGACGAGCAGCCGCCACGTTTATGCTGAATGAAAAGAGAACATGCTGCACGATATGTAACATCTCTCCGCCTTTCTCTATGAACATGGAGATCTCTGGTCTATGACAGCCTGTGCTGCAGGGCTCTCAGGTTTAAACACTGCTCCCTTGGTCTGTTTTTAATAAAGGAACCCTTCTGTTTTACTGTGTCAGTGGTTTCCAAATGATAGTTCTTCCTCTTGCTCTCTCCATTGATGTTTTTTTTTCAACTTGTTGCGTACATGTAAAAAAAAAAAAGTTTTTTTGTAAAGTACCCTGAGAACTTATTTAATTTTTTTTTAACCTTTTCTTTTGTATTTGGGATGCTTGGACTTCTCTAGCTTGGTGTTAATGGACCTTTGTCTAGAGCAGTTTTGCACTGTAAAGGAATGGAGAAGTCAGTGGTCTTACTCAGAAATGTAATATATTATGGATATATTTGCCTAATGCTACTCCCACATTCAATGAATTACAAAGTTAATGTAAACTTAACTGCAGCTTTTTCTTTGGCATCCTCTGTATAGAAGTGTGTGTATAGTGTAACTACTGTATTTATCCATGAACAATCTGATTAAAAAGGATGACAAATTAGTATATCTGCTGTCCTTGTCTCATTGTTCACACTATACATAAGCACTATTGTCTCATTGTGCAATTTTTTTTGTTTTTGAGACTAGACGAGTTGCTGTATCCAATTTAATGAAAAATGAATTATTTGGCTTTGGTAGCTATCTGAACTCTCTTCTTGACTGAGTGGTGCTTGTCCAAAGGTGTCTTCAGTCTCTCCATTTGAGAGACCAGGCTATATTGGGGCGTAACCTTCTGTGGACTTGGGGCCTGCTGGTAGGTGATATAGCCCTGGATCCTCTGCAGAAGGTTGTAGATCTCTGCACTCTTCATGTGGAGGTGTCTCTGGTCCAGGTCTGGCCCAGGCAACATCAGGCTCTTCAAGTGCTCCAGCTGGGGAAAAGCAAAGTGATCAGCTCTGATATGAGTGGGTGTTAGTAGAAAGCTGTGGAAGGATGTGACACATGTGATCAACTTCAGTGCTCATTATAAAGCATGGTATTCTGTGCTCGCATGATTAGAGTAATATACGCCACTCACCTGGTGTCTTGAATCTGTAATTGATCATGTCAGTGTCTCACCTTGAGTTTGGCCCCCACGTTGAACCTCACACTGCTCTTGCGAGAGGTGAAGGTGAGGTAGATGCAGTCCTGTGTCTGGATGCGGAGGCTGATGTTGGGGCTGAGGGTCAGACAGATGGGCTGGAAGGGAGGGGCATGGACATGGGGCTCGTGGTCCAGCCAACTCCAGCGCCTCCTCATAGCGCCGGTGTCACTGCAGCAGGAGCCTCCCAGCTGGGTCAGGTTCACCCTGCCAAACAAGCAAATAAAACACAGACGTACAGTTATGAATATATAGTGGGGCAAAAAAGTATTTAGTCAGCCACCAATTGTGCAAGTTCTCCCACTTAAAAATATGATGTAGTTTGCATCATAGGTACAGTTCAACTATGACAGACAAAATGAGAGAGAAAAAATCCAGAAAATCACATTGTAGGATTTTGAATGGATTTATTTGCAAATTATGGTGGAAAATAAGTATTTGGTAAATAACAAAAGTTTATCTCAATACTTTGTTATATACCTTTTGTTGGCAATGACAGAGGTCAAACGTTTTCTGTAAGTCTTCACAAGGTTTTCACACACTGTTGCTGGTATTTTGGCCCATTCCTCCATGCAGATCTCCTCTAGAGCAGTGATGTTTTGGGGCTGTTGCTGGGCAACACGGACTTTCAACTCCCTCCAAAGATTTTTTATGGGGTTGAGATCTGGAGACTGGCTAGGCCACTCCAGGACCTTGAAATACTTCTTACCGTGCGGTGTTTGGGATCATTGTCATGCTGAAAGACCCAGCCACGTTTCATCTTCAATGCCCATGCTGATGGAAGGAGGTTTTCACTCAAAATCTCACGATACATGGCCCCATTCATTCTTTCCTTTACACGGATCAGTCGTCCTGGTCCCTTTGCAGAAAAACAGCCCCAAAGCATGATGTTTCCACCCCTATGCTTCACAGTAGGTATTGTGTTCTTTGGATGCAACTCAGCATTCTTTGTCCTCCAAACACGACGAGTTGAGGTTTTACCAAAAAGTTATATTTTGCTTTCATCTGACCATATGACATTCTCCCAATCTTCTTCTGGATCATTAAAATGCTCTCTAGCAAACTTCAGACGGGCCTGGACATGTACTGGCTTAAGCAGGGGGACACGTCTGGCACTGCAGGATTTGAGTCCCTGGCGGCGTAGTGTGTTACTGATGGTAGTCTTTGTTACTTTGGTCCCAGCTCTCTGCAGGTCATTCACTAGGTCCCCCCGTGTGGTTCTGAGATTTTTGCTCACCGTTCTTGTGATCCTTTTGACCCCACTGGGTGAGATCTTGCGTGGAGCCCCAGATCGAGGGAGATTATCAGTGGTCTTGTATGTCTTCCATTTCCTAATAATTGCTCCCACAGTTGATTTCTTCAAACCAAGCTGCTTACCTATTGCAGATTCAGTCTTCCCAGCCTGGTGCAGGTCTACAATTTTGTTTCTGGTGTCCTTTGACAGCTCTTTGGTCTTGGCCATAGTGAAGTTTGGAGTGTGACTGTTTGAGGTTGTGGACAGGTGTCTTTTATACTGATAACAAATTCAAAAAGGTGCCATTAATACAGGTAACGAGTGGAGGACAGAGGAGCCTCTTAAAGAAGAAATTACAGGTCTGTGAGAGCGAGAAATCTTGCTTGTTTGTAGGTGACCAAATACTTATTTTCCACCATAATTTGCAAATAAATTCATAAAAAATCCTACAATGTGATTTTCTGGATTTTTTTTCTCATTTTGTCTGTCATATTTGAAGTGTACCTATGAGGAAAATTACAGGCCTCTCTCATCTTTTTAAGTGGGAGAACTTGCACAATTGGTGGCTGACTAAATACTTTTTTGCCCCACTGTAACTACTGTTCCCTGAAGGACTGAACGAGGGATAACATACTATGGGGAGTCAATGGCCAACCATATTCACCTGACGAAAACACCCAACGGGCCAATGGAGCTCACCCTCGGAAGCCCCAACTTCCTGGCTCACATGCCAGGCTCGCATGACTTTCATCAACCCTCTGACAGCATAGGGCCAAAATATGTTTTTCCGTGTTCCCTCCTTCAGGGAACAGTAGTTATATTCATAACTGTAAGTTCCCTTTCAGTCGGTCACTTGGTATAACATACAATGGGGACATACAATCACGTCCCAAAGCCAGCCAGCCCAGAGGGTACCAAACTAGGAGGCCCATGGCAGCCCACGTACACACAGGTTCCATCGTCTCCAAAAAGGGGTTACAAAAGCCATCTTTTTCCCCTAATGAAGGGAAAGGGAAAGGGGGATACCTAGTCACTTGTACAACTGAATGCCTTCAACTGAAATGTGCCTTCTGCATTTAACACAACCCCTCAATCAGAGAGGTGCAGGGGGCTGCCTTGATCGAAATCCACTTACCTGAGAAGCCTGAACTGTCAAATCCTCATGAGTCCTGAACTGTCAGAGACCCATATAGGTAACCAGGACCTGCTGCAACTTGGCTATGCACACTGGCACGCTGCCACTGCAGCCCAAGTCCATAGATCCCATGATTCCAAGAACAATACCTTGTGAGCCTGAAATGTCAGAACTCGTACAAGGGACCACAAGTCCAAAACATCAGAAAAACTGTTGTGACTTGGTATAGTGCACATGCTGCATAGCAGGGACCAGAGTTGATGAAGCATGGCAGCCCGAGGTTCAAACCCACAGGAGACATGCAGTAACCTGGAAACTGTGTACTCACGTGCTGCCAAGGCTTAAATCCACAGGAAACTGTGGTAACGCTGATAATATGCACAACCTGCTCACTGCTTGACACCCACTCCCTGACCCAGCCATAAGAACACTATGAGCCACACTGGGAAAAAGGTATGTGGGGAACCCAAACTCGCTGTAGCACAGACATCACCAATCAACATGCCCCTGAACAGTGCCCAAGAAGCCGCAACACCCCTAGTGGAGTGACACACCGCTAGCCAACCGTTGTTCTTTGCTGCAATATTTCAGGGAGCCTCCAACATCCAATGACAAAGACGCTGCTTAGAAAGCACCCTGCCGCGAGCTGGATTAGTGAATCTGGTCACAAACGCAGTCCTATCCATATACGTGTGTAAAACGCACACCGTTCACAGTCCATGCAACCTCCGTTGTTCACTGGAAGGAAACAGAGGCGGCCAGAAATGGAACAGCTCGAAAGCTAAGGACCTGTAAGACATAGGCATAACCTTGGGAGCAAAAGCTGCATTAGGACGTAACATCACTTTGCAGTAGCCTGGCGCGAACTCCAAACAGGAAGGGTGCACTGATGGAGATGGAGATCCCAAATGCATTTGGCCGACACAAGACCAAAGCCAGGTCACAGGTTGGTGCCATAGGCTTCGACACTGGTCGGAGCAGATGCACGTCTTTTTAATAACTTAGGGAGACTGCGAATTTTCGCAGCTTTTTGTTAAAAATCGCGCAACATTTCAGCGCCCTGCTATTCATGCCAGGAATGTAGTATATGCATATGATTAGTATGTGTGGATAGAAAACACTCAGACGTTTCTAAAACTGGTTAAATCACGGCTGTGACTATAACAGAACGTGCGTTTCATCGAAAAGTGCAGGAAAATCTGATCACTGAAAATGGAAAAAAATATCCATGCGCCACTTCCAAGAATTGTTAAACGTGAACCAGATTAAATGAGGTCGAGGTTGCAATACCTACAGCTTCCACACGATGTCAACAGTCTTGTCATTTGCCTACTATTTGTTTCTTGGTCAAACGAAGAAGAGACAAGCCATTTCTTCAGGTATCCGACCGGATATTTTGGTTGAGATTTATCCAGACATTATTTCCAGACGGACACCTATAGAATTGACATCGCCTCGTGATCAATTTTATCGCTTATTAACGTGTACTAATACCTAAAGTTGCATTACAAAAGTATTTCGAAGTGTTTTGTGAAAGTTTATCGTCGACTTTTTTAATTTAAGAAAATGACGTTACGTTAGAAAACGCTATTTTTTTCCGTTGTTCACACAGTCTTCATAGATCGATATCTAGGCTATATATGGACCGATTTAATCGAAAAAAAGACCCAAATGATGTTTATGGGATGTCTAGGAGTGCCAAGAAAGAAGCTCGTCAAAGGTAATGAATGTTTTATATTTTATTTCTGTGTTTTGAGTAGCCCCCGGCTATCGCAAAATCTGTCGTTTTAAGTAGCGTTGCAGTACTTTGGGGGTGTATGCTGTCAGATAATAGCTTCTCATGCTTTCGCCGAAAAGCATTTTACAAATCTGACTCGGTAGCTAGATTCACAACGAGTGTAGCTTTAATTCAGTACATTGTATGTGCATTTTAATGAAAGTTTGAGTTTTATCAAAAACTATACGTGGCGCACTTGAAATTTCCGCTGATTGATGTTCCCACCTCGGAACCACGGCCCTAACAAGTTTTAAGGAACCGCATCACCAGAGGAGGAGACCCCGGGTTAGAGTTGTCAATCCCTACATAACACACTGAGATAGCTGCCATATAAACGTTCAAGGTGGAAAAAGAAAGGCCCAGCTCAAAAAAATCTTGCAAGAACAAACATTTCTTCCAAAGAGCTATGAAAAGGAGAAACACCAACCCTCTAACGTGCGCCACTTATATGTATACGACCCTCTCGTAGAGGGCGCACGTGACCACTGTATAGTCATAATCCCGATGGAAGGTAAACCACTAGCCCTCAATTTCAACTTATCATTGGCCAAACCCATAGATCGCATATCTGTAGTCGTGGTTGCCAAACTCTCCCATGCACCTGGGACAATAGATCCCAACAACACGGAACCCTCCACAGGTCCCCGCCCAACAGGCGGATGATCTCCAGGAACCAGGGTTGTCTGGGCCAATGGAGAGCCACCAGAATCAACAACAGACACTGTTGTTGAAAAGAATTGGTTACGACATGATTCCATATGTGTTACTTCATAGTTTTGATGTCTTCACTATTATTCTACAATGTCGAAAATAAAGATAAAACCTTGAATGAAGCGGTGTCCAAACTTTTGACTGGTACTCTTTATTCATTAAACATGTAAAGTAGGTCCTCCCGAGTGGTGCAGTGGTCTAAGGCAATGCATCGCAATGCTAGTTGTGCCACTAGAGATCCTGGTTCGGGTCCAGGCTCTGTCACAGCCGGCCATGACCGGGAGACCCATGGGGCGGCACACAATTGGCCAAGCATCGTCTGGGTAAGGGGAGCGTTTGGCTGGCAGGGATGTTCTTGTACCATTGCACTCTGGTGGCGCTGACACGGTGTACAGTGTTTCCTTTGATACATCGGTGTGGCTGGCTTCTGTGTTAAGCGGGCATTGTGTCAAGAAGTAGTGCGGCTCGGCAGGGTTATGTTTCGGAGGACGCACGGCTCTCAACCTTCCCTACCCTCTCCCGAGTTGCAGCGATGGGACAAGACTGTAACTACCAATTGGATACAATGAAAAAGGGGTAAAAAAATGTTTTTTAAATACATGTAAAGTAATCAATAAGTTCAATAGTATGGTAACATGAATAAGTATTTTATAAGTCCAACAGTCTGTATCAAGAATGGCCCACCACGCAAAGGACATCCAGCCTACTTGAAACAAATCCGTGAAGAATTGGAGTAAACGTGGATCAGCGTCCCTGTGGAACACTTTCGACACCTTGTACAGTCCATGCCTTGAGGAATTTAGGCTGTTCTGAGGGCGAAAGGGGGTGCAACTCAATATTAGGAAGATGTTCCTAATGCTGGCACAGTCAGTGTATATCCACATGAAAATATGGATCCTTCAGAACTATGGACGTGAAACATTGGCTGGGACGCACCGACTGCAATAGCCACGGAAGTGTGAGCATTTTGAACTTGCACATCTTGAGGTGCCTGTTCAAAACGCACAAGTCCAGGATGAAACGCAACACTCCATTGCTCGTTGGAACTAAAAAGTACTGGCTGTGCCAACCGCTCTGCACTTCTCACTGCTGCTTTTGAGGGAGAGAGGAAATCTCTTCACTCAAGACAGGTGTGAGGACCTCGGGGACCATTGACATAATGACACACAGCGATCTACAGACCATGCCCCCTCACCATGCCTCCCACCGTGCGGAGCACGCTGCCAGTCTCCCATACATTATGTCCCGAAGGGGCAGAGCGCCACCCTGTGGACTGGGATAATTGTTTTCAGATCCATCACTCTCGAGAACCTTGTGTCTGAATGTGGGGAAGGAACCGTGTTTATTATACCCACACCTGGACGATACCACACTCTCAATAGCACTGAACACAGAGGAACCTTGAGTAGAAACAATGTGCTTTCATTGTGCTGCCGTTCTGATACCCGACCCACACCTGGTTTAGGGACTTCGGCAAACAGTAACTTGCCCCCATTGGCTTGGGAGCCACTTGGGAGAACTGATGCCCTTGTTGGCGAAACTGGCTTGTCCAAATACATCTGCCTGTCCCTCTCACAAATCCAGGAAAATGTCAACAAGAGGTGGAGCTGAACCACCACTGTCGCCCCCATACATTTCCCCACAGCCAGGAAAGTACAGCGGGACAGACGCCGAGCAACATTTTGAGGAGAAGCTCTAAAACTGGCTTCCCCGTCTTCACGGTCTTATTCAGCTCATGCAGCAAATTGATATAATACATATGCAACATTGTGACCACATTCAACGACCGGGCCGCTATACCCTCAGACTGGAACACTTTGTCCAGCTGATCCAACAAGAACCTCCACTGTTTTTTAGGAAGCATCTTCGCTAGGATTAGCGCCATTGTTAGCCTCTGGAGTTAAGTAACTTGCCTGCTTTCCATCCATCAGCAGTGTGCAAACCTGGTAGCACCATCCTGGCTGAATGAGTGAAATCCCAGGTTGCCTTTAGCTCATTGGTGAAATCTTTAAACAAAGGTAAGCGACGCTTCACCGCTGCAGGGACAGGAGTTAAATACAGTACCTTCCCCCAAACCTGTAGGAACTCTGCTGCGGGGGAGATGACAGCCAATCCACCCCAGGTGATCTGACACCCTACGACACAGCTCCATCAAAGGCGCATTAACCACCAATGGTTCAACACCCCTGCCGAATGCAAAGTTGGGACTTTAGGCTGCCCCAGACTGATGTCAACCGATTCACACTGAACCTTCCAGGGCCAACCAGGGATATATCATCCCTGGAATCCGGACTCTGAACACTGCCAGAGAGAAAGCAGAATGGGATGACACCCCTATCAACTCCAACCACAGCTATGGGGCTCCCAAGTGGCGCAGTAGTCTAAGGCATCACTACAGACCCTAGTTCGATTCTAGGCTGTATCACCACCAGTCGTGCTTGGTAGTCCCATAGGGTGGCACACAATAGGCCATCATTGTAAATAAGAATTCATTTTTAACTGACTTGCCTGGTTAAATAAAATGCTGAACTCTCCTGGCCTCAGACAGTCCCATTCTCGAGGTTGTTTCACCGGAAGACCCTTCGCCAGCAGCTCCAATCTTTTTCACAAAGTCAACCCAATACCCAATGGAAGTTGAGACAAAGGTCACACTAACCAAGGCATCTTGAGCGTGTTTCCACCACAGGCAAACAGGATAGCACTCGTGAATATCTATACTTTTCTTTGTGAAACCACATGCCCTAAGGCACAGTGGGAGATTCAAATCCGACTTGTTAGGCTTTTTTGACATATTCTTACCACTGGCCATCTTACTCAAGCAAGGAAGTACTGGCTAGACAAGCAGAGCAGAAAAAAGTGGGTTTTTAGCAAACACAGAAAAAGATACCAAGACCCAAACTCACAACATCTAGGGGGACAAGTACTCTCTCACCACGAACAGACACCTACATCAGAGCCAAATCTCGTAGTCTTCATGTGCTTGAAAAGTTTGTAAATTGCATGACACGTTCTTCCGTCAGGCGAGCTGAAGAGAGAAGAATTGAGGAAATGAATGCGAGCCCCGATATTATAGCCAGGAGCTGGAGCTTCCGAGGGTAGGCTCGGCATCCATCGATCCATCTTCAGGTGAATATGATTGGTCGTTGACTCTCCATAGTATGATATACCGAGTGACCGACTGAAAGGGAACTCAAAATCACATCCAACATGCAGAACAGCAAGATCACAGATACTATCGGTGTTTCTCAGTATGCATACTACCATGTTCCACATGCCCATGCTCCGAGTGCATTCTCCGAGGACGTTCTCTTGAGTACATTCTTGTGAGACGAGAGTGTGGGAAACACATAAATCATTACATTTGAGAACATGGTTGGGGAGTAACGTATTACATGTAATCCGTTATATGTAAGGGATTACAAAAAATGGTTGCCAGCAGAAATATTGTCATCAGATTACAGATACTTTTGAAAAACTAAATGATTACTTCGAGGATTACTTTTAAATTCAGAAAGGTTGTTTGCAGAAAAAAAAAATCTTTGACACCCCTCTGAATTCTCAATGACATTCAAATCAATATTTATAAAAGGCCAATATTAAGTTTGTTCCACCTGAGCGAGTCTGACCACAAGTCAGAGACCACTATGATGACAGTGTTTGATGGATCGTGAGAAAAGAGCAGGAATAGGCTTTTGTAGGCTACAGTCAAAGCTTTGTCTTCCAATGGTGCGACTGCTGTCGGCATCCAAAGATTTTCCAACTTGAATAAAGCTTGGAGGTAAGGATGACAGCAGTGGTGTAGTCTACGGCGATACGGATATCACTTACTATTGATATCTACATTGATGTGAGTCACATTGCTACTCTCTCATTTAGCTATTTGTGCCTTATGAATTGTGGTTGTTGTGGATGGTTGTTCACAAATCTGAATTGTGTATTTGAACGCAATAATGGTTGAATTCAAGTTTAAGCTGCCTGTCAATCAATGTTTTTGAAACCAGTGGACAGCCATGGAAAAATATGCTCTTGCAACCAGCTGCATAGTGCGTATCCCAGCCTATGGAATAAAAGTGGTGCTTTTATTGCTCAATTTAATTCATGCTGATAAAAAATGTAATCCATTGGCCTACAGGACACATTCTTGAACTTGCACACTTTTGATATACTTAAAGGGGCAATCTGTATTTGCCACATCCATTTTTGTGCTTACATTTTTTGGACTTAAATAAATTTGCCCTTTAAACAGCTGCATATTATCAAGATATCAAAGTGTCACCAACAAAAACAATAGGCCTATAGCAAATGCAGCATATGACATTCATTTTTCAGTAGTGCTCAAAGCATGCCATTCCATGAGCGCAGCAATTTATTTCCAACTCGAATCAATGAGCCCAATCAGACCTTCATGACAACAAAGGCATAAACAACAGAGTAGGGCTGGCTAGTAAGTCCTTCGTTCTGGGGTTATGCTCAGGTAAAACTATTTGGAAAATCTATACTTCCATATTTCCAAGTACTGTTCTTGAAGATCAAGGAGTATAATATTTATTGGAATTATTGGTTTTTAATGTAAAGATAACATTTAATCGTATTATTATATGAGGTCGAGAGCGATGGGTTATAAGAAGCCTACATAACCAATCCATAACATAAGTAATCTAAAAGTAACTGAATGTAATCAGATTATGTTACTGAGTTTGGGTATCCAAAAATTACATAACTGATTACAATTTTGGACAGGTAACTAGTAACTGTAACGGATTACATTTAGAAGTAACATACCCAACCCTGGCGATGGGTTAGAAGAAGCAAACATAAGCAACCCATAAAGTGCATTTTAACATCCATATATTGCTAGCTATGTAAACTTTAACATTGATTTATCCTGCAATAGATGTCGTTCAATTGGTAACATTCAGTTTTAGAAAGTAACATTTCCAACCCTGTTTCCAACCCTGTCACGCTGCACCTCCCATTCACTGAACCTTCTCAGCCAGGACAATGGCAACAATAGAGACAACAAACAAGATATACACAAAGCAAACATTTTACTTCATAACTATCAACTAGCTGTATGTGAATTGTAATAATGTAGCTAACCAGATAGTTTAACAGGCAAAATGACCTAAAACTAATGTTATGCATGGTAGATGTCAAATATTCGTAGGTGGCTAGCTAACAATTCTTCGTGGCTATATGGCTAACCAACAGTAGTAGCTAGACAGTTAACCCTATTGACTTACTTACATACAGTGGGTATTGTAGGCAGGTAAACCTTCCAAAATGAACACAGTGTTTATTTATTAATGTATGTATGAAGATCAAATATTGTAGTCAGGTAACATATGAGATGTGAATTGTCAACATGTCATTCCGAAGTCGGAGTGTATTTTCTCTCGTTTCAGCTATTTAATTAATAATGTCCGCACTTGATTTCAAGCATTTGTGCCTAATTTTTTTATGTGGTTGCGTCATGTTCTGTCCATACTTTCTGTTTAAACTTGCATTGATGCATGCTTCAAAATATGTACAAACGGAGTACACATGCTCGAATTTGCATTCTCGGAGCACGGTAGCATGCATTTTCAGAAACACCCGAGATGTCAAGTTACCAAATATAGGCCTACACAGCCACCAAGGAAGCGAAAAATCTATAGGGTACCATTTTTGTTCTTCATTTGCATAATACTATATTATACACACCATATAAGACCATTGGGATGATAGCAGGTGGCCTGACCCCTGGATGTAAAGATGGCCTGGATGTTGGGTACCAGATCTTTGTCCTCCAGGATCACATAGGTGTAATCAGCACCATGGACAGCAAATATGAGAACGGCAAGTCTTCCTGATGGATAGCTTTCACTCCATTAAGGTAAACGATCTGACCATCCTGCATATTCTCTGATCAACGATACTTTTAAACATTTTATAAAAACATATAACTCAAAATCAATATATTGTATATTTTGAATACATTTTCTGAATATTCTCTCCCAAAGGATACAAAACCTGTCCTGTTCCATCTGGAAATATGGTGACAAATGATTGACCACTCTCATAGAGCTTGATTAGTGTGTGCTTTACCTATAAAATCAAACAGCAATCATGAATTGACATGTACTGCACAAGCATAGCCATTGGCCTTCACTGAAGTATATTGAGTGAGCTAATCTATTTGTTAACATCCCCCGTGCTGAAAATTGTCATTAAAAGTTCAGTTAGTATACCTTATGTCCTTGTTCTTCTCCATAAAGTGTGAGAGTGTTCGGAGAATCAATGATTTCCATTTCGGCGAATGAGTCTTCCTTCTCTGCAGTCCAGACCTCATTTGAAAGTCGATAGCAAATGGTGTTACGCAAGTTAACTTTAGATCCTGCAATGTTAAAAGCATCAACACAATGAGTCAGTAAAGTCCACCAGCCTAAGATGTCTGTCTCTACTATATTAAAAGTTTTTCACTTTAATCAGTGGATTCCAAACAACTTTCAGTATCTTAAAGAATGGGATAATACATGTCATGTAACAAAGGGGTGGTGGCCTTGTGAGTAGACTTACTTTGTTTAGTTGAAAACATGCAATTCTGGTCGTCCCATTCTTTCAACCTGGTGTTTGAGAATAGTACCATTAAGATTTCAGTGATGTTTTAAAGTAGTGCTGTGGGATATCATATCAAAGTTACAGTAAATTAAGAGTGCATTATATTGGGATCTTTTTAGTGCCTCATCAATCATACGAGAGTCTGGTCATGACCTTTGCTCCACCCGTTCCTTCGCAGCCTTCTTGAAGGATGGGTGAGAGCTTATATCAATCTTCCTGCTCCCCTGGATCGCAGCGAATGCAGCCTCCTCCTTCTCCTCCATCAGAAATGTAGTCATCTTCCAGGCCAACTCACAACAAAACAACTGACAGGAAGATACAACTTCAATTAGCACTGAGGTGTGAAGTGAGAGGTGTCGAAGCCTTTGAGCCCAACAAATGGCAGGCTACCCCACCCAAATCCAGAGACCTTGAAGCCCCCCCTGCTGTTCAGAGACCACACACTGGCATTTTCTACAAGAACTCTGCCTCCAGAAATGAAAGCTTCTCCCAACCTACTCCCGTTGCCTGCTGCACTGCTGCTATGGGTTCCACCTGGCGATCTGTTCACTGTCTGCCCTGGTTGTCTCCCCCACCACACTGTTGGGGCAAGTGACACTGGTCTTACAATGGCTAGCCCCAAGTCGTTATATATTTAATTATTTTCTTGTGCGTTTAGCTATTTTCCTAATTGCCTAATGACTCCTTTGTGCTTTGTTGACTACGAACTTTCTTTAGCCAACCGTGGGACAGACTATGTTTGTTCCCACACTCGGGACTCTGACTCTCTATTGGTTACACAAACTTTTGGCCTCCCATACCATTTCTAACCACTTCTCGCCGGCTTTGTATTCATGTTACCTGATGAAATTGCTACAATATGATCTTGTTGCCATCTGATGCACGTTCAGATGTCATAAATCAACACTGCAGAACTCTCCCTGTCTTCTGCCGTGCCTTGATTGTATTACTGTTGATGAAATTTGGAAATGTGCATGTACACTCTGGCCCATCTACTGTTGCTAGCCCCTCTGCACGTTAACACTTGAAGCTTATTACCTAAACTAGATCAATTGAAAGTGTGGGTTCACAGCTTCAATCCAGATGTGCTGGTCATTACTGAGACGTAGTTAAAGAAGAGTGTTTTGAATTCTGATGTTTTTTTTTCTGATTATAACCTTTATCAGCAGACAGATCTTCCGAAGATGGGGGAGTGACAACCTTTACCAAGGATCACCTTCAGTGCTCGGTTGTCTCCACCAAGTCTGTCCCCAAACAATTTGATTTGCTGGTTTTAAGCATTCAACTTTCAAATAGAGCTTTGTTGACTGTTGCCGGGTGCTATCGTCCTCCATCAGCATTCTCCTATTCTCCTACATTCCTTTCACATTTCCACAAATGTCAAAGTGTTTCCTTTCAAATGGTACCAAGAATATGCATATCATTGCTTCAGGGCCTGAGCTACAGGCAGTTCGACTTGAGTGTCATTTTAGGCGAAAATGGAAGAAAAGGGGCGGATCCTTTTTTATTCACCACTTCATTAAGTCAGGATTCCTATTTGATTCAGCTATGCCTCCTTGCCTGTCCAACATTTCCTCATCTCCCACCCCTTCTAATGTGACTATCCCCGATGCTTCTCCCTCACTCTGTTAAAGGTCCCCAAAGCACACACATCCCTGGGTTGCTCGTCTTTTCGGTTCGCTGCAGCTAGTTACTGGAACGAGCTGCAACAATCACTCAAACTGGACACTTTAATCTCAATCTCTTCATTCAAAGACTCCATCATGGACACGCTTACTGACAGTTGTGGCTGCTTTGCGTGATGTATTGTTGTCTCTACCTTCTTCCCCTTGGTGCTGTTGACTGTGCCCAATAATGTTTATACCATGTTTTGTGCTGCTACCATGTTGTGTTGCTACCATGTTGTTGTCATGCTGTGTTGTCATGTGTTGCTGCCTTGCTATGTTGTTGTCCTAGGTCTCTCTTTATGTAGTGTTGTCTCTCTTGTCGTGATGTGTGTTTTGTCATTATATTTATATTTATATATATATATTTATTTTAATTGTTTTTATCCCAGCCCCTGTCCTCACAGGAGGACTTTTGTCTTTTGGTAGGCCGTCATTTTAAATAAGAATTTGTTCTTAACTGACTTGACTAGCTAAATAAAGGTTAAATAAAGAAAAAATAAAAAGAAGAAAAAAAACATGTCAAACCCATCAGAGGAAGGGATATCCAAACATGCCTCTGTCAGAAATTAAGATCCAGTTTGTTGAAATGCCTTTTCACTCGAATTAAAGCTGTATAATATAAATACACAAAGTCATATTTAAAAAAAACATGATTGATGTATAATGTAATTATCGAAGTGATTCGTTTATCAATCTAAGGGGCAGCAGGGTAGCCTAGTGGTTAGAGCGTTGGACTAGTAATCGGAAGGTTGCAAGTTCAAATCCCTGAGCTGACAAGATACAAATCTGTCGTTCTCCCCCTGAACAAGGCAGTTAACCCACTGTTCCTAGACTGTCATTCAAAATAAGAATGTGTTCTTAACTGACTTGCCTAGAAAGATAAAATATGTGATCATGTGGCTCTGCCTCTAATAGAGATATAAAAGATCTTATTTCCATGGTGACAAATATTTCAGTTTCACACAAAATGTTTGTCCTTATTGGCAGTATAAGATAGTGGTTTTCGAAGGCCTCACCACCTCTTGGTCCATATTGTTGACTATCTGGTCTCTGGTCACAGTGGGCTTCCTGTGCTGCAGGCAGTACTCACAGGGAATAGAGTCCATCTCACTCTCCAGCATCTCCCCTGATGAGTCTGAGCTGGATGCCCTTCTGATCTAGAAGCAGACCAGACATTCAGTTCGGCTGACAACATCCAGTACAGTGCACTAAACCTGTGCCTTTTAGGCATGTCCATCAAGCCAGTGGCTGTACCAAGGTTATGCTATTTTCCCCAAAAAATGTTATGCAAATTTGCTGCAAGAAATGATGATATGTGTAATGCAGTTATCAGTGTCGCGACAGTGTTAAGTTGAATAGGCTAAGTCATAAGAAAAAACTGTGCTGAGAAAGTTATATAAAACAATACAGCAGTGACAATATAAAACATTACCATCTCAAAATGTGTTGGTGACTGTTTAGTTTCTTCTCTACAAGCTGTGGGAGGTTGGGGATGCTTGCTCAGAGTTTCCAATACTTCATTATCGAGGGACATGTCTATCTCCAGGTCCTCGTTTTTAGGAAGATTCTGAAGAGAGACAACAAAGGCAACTCATCATTTATTAAACTCTCAACAGAAGTGCCCACATTGCTCATCATGAATCATTGAGAACTGAGAAACTCCAGATTTCAGGATATTGTATCTACAGTTATGCTAATCTTTGATGTGGATGCCTGCTAGATTGGTAACAATTAAAATGGCCCTAGATGAAGATGTAGACTTTTCCCCTCAACACAAGGCACGCATTTGGAGCACTTCAGGGACTCAGAGACAGGCAATAGCAATTTATTGGATCACATTTAAAGTTAAATGTACTACATTGGAATGTACTACATTGGTCAAAGTTGGTCAAAGTGAGTGCCTTCTTTTAAAAAATCCTTGTTTTGCCCATCTACCTCAAGCATTGTGGAGTCAAGCGTTGTATCCACACATTCCAAGGGGCTCCCTGATTCCTCTGCAGGTTTTGGTGTCACTTCTTCTGACTGAATGTTGACTGCAAAGGAAGAATTTGTCAAGAGAAAATGAAGTAGACTAAGGAAGCAACATGCTCCACTTTAAAGATCATCATAATTCGTGGGGTCTGACCTATAACAATCACCAATCATCTCTCCCCTAGTAATTACGACGTTACTCCACTGTAAAGTAAAATGACATTTTTCTCTTACCTTGGCTATGCTCCTCATGTCTACTCTGGTCCACCCAATCCCAGTCTGTTTGTGTCCTCGTGCTGATTCTGGATATAACTCTGCCATCGAATGCATAGACCTCCACATATTCAGGAGAGTCAAACCTACTGTAGATGGTGTTCAGGGAATTCAGTTCAACCAAAATAATATCACTAACTTGAAAACTCCTTGCACTGTAAGTTTTTCCTTCAACTTCTTCTAATTATTCAGCAAAAAAAATCATAATATGCCAACTCTTAAATTAAGTCACAAGATTCCTTTTAACATAAATTATGTAAATACCGTGGGCACAGATCCTGAGAAGCTGTCCTCATGTGGTCTCGCAGGTCCAGCTCCTCTGAAGAGACTATTCAGAAATGTCTTAGCCTATCAATTTAACTGGAGGCTACTGCACATATGAGCAATTAAGTATCTGTCTACCACAGCAATCTACCTGCCATGGCCTATTTGCATTGAAGATTCTGATCTTATTAGCTATCTCATGGCTATATACCTGCACCAATGCCTTCAGAAATAATTAATATCCCTTGACTTATTCCACATTTTATTGTTTTACAGCCTGAATTCAAAATGGATTAAATAAATACAAAATCTCACCCATCTACTACATACAATACCCCATAATAACATATATATATTTGATTAAATTAGCCAATTTATTGAAAATTAAATTCAGCAACATCTCATTTACATAATTATTCAGGAATGTGTTGTATTGGATTTGCCCCAAACATAACACTTTTTATTAAGGATAAAAAGTTAATTGCGTTGCCACATTTCTTTCAACATTACTTTAGGGCCTTCTTTCAAACAGGATGCATGTCTCTGAATAGTTTTATTCTGTACAAACTTCCTTCTTTTCACTCTGTCAATTAGGTTTGTATTGTGGAGTTATAAAATGTTTGTTGATCCATTCTCAGTTTTCTCCTATCTTAGTCATTAAACTCTGTAACTGTTTAAAGTCACCATTGGCATCATGGTGAAATCCCTGAGAGGTTTCCTACCTCTCCAGCAACTGAGTTAGGAAGGAGGCCTGTATCTTTGTTGTGACTGGGTTTATTGATCTTCCATCCAAAGTGTAATTAATAACTTCACCATGCTCAAAGGGATATTCAATCTCTGCTTTTTCTTTACCCATCTACCAATAGGTGCCCTTCTTTGTGAGGCATTGGAAAACCCTCCTGGTCTTTGTGGTTGAATCTGTGTTTGAAATTCCCTGCTCGACTGAGGGATCTTAATGATAATTGTATGTGTGGGGTACAGAGATGAGGTAGTCCTTCAAAAATCATGTTAAACACTATTATTGAGTCCATGTAACTTATTGTGACTTGTTAAGCAAATGTTTACTCCTGAACTTATTTAGCCTTGCCATAACAAAAGGGGTTGAATACTTATTAACTCAAGACGTTTCAGATTTTCATTTGGAAAATTAACTTTGACATTATGGGGTTTTGTGTGTAGGCCAGTAACAAAAACATCTAAATGTAACCCTTTTTAAATTCAGGCTGTAACACAACTAAATGTGGCGGTGGGAATACTTTCTGAAGGCACTGTACATAATACTAGTAGTCCTACCATTATCATCCTGCTCACAAATCTCCTCGATTCTCCCGGCCTCCCAGTCCATTTGGCTGCATTGCTCCACATACCCCTCCAAGTTGCGACTGCTGCTGTACAGCCATTCTGTGCCTTCAAACTGCTGCTCCAACCTCTGCACGTTTTCAACTGTGAGTTCAAAGGTGGTTGGCACCTCAGCTTCATCTTTTAGGCCTACTTGTGATTGTGTAGAGTGAGGTGCCTCATCTTCTTTTTCGGGGGACTGTTGGCTCATTATTTAATTTACAGTAGGCCCAAAAAATATATTCAAAATGCATCAGACAAGAAGCATAAACTGCCTTTTCTTTGTAACATTTTAACACAACAACACAGGTCTGTAGTTCTTTCTAGTTAGCAAAATGCTAATTGCCTTGGTTCCATAGCAACGAGATTTATACAAAAACAACACAGGCTTTGGGTTGTTACTAATACTATATTTATTTAGAGGCCATGGGTGCTTTGGTCTTTTTGGGCAAGGTTTGTTATTCCATGTGCTTCTGAGTCTATGCATCTGGGCAATGAGGCTGTACGGGGGCTTAATGTTGTGGGGATTGGCCGAATGCTGGTAGGCCACGCTGGTCTGAATCCGGTCCAGCAGAGATTATATCTCCAGGCTTTTCATTTGGAGATGTTTCTGCAGGATGTCTGGCCCCAGCATCACAAGGCCTTCTGGATGGGTGAGCTGGGAGAGACAAACACAACAGAAAACAGTCAGACCAGACCACATGGGATGGAGCTTGTCCATGAGATTAACAACACTGTGCAGTACCACCTGAGGCAGATTCCCATATTTTGGTAGCCTTCTGTCTTCCTGTGGGGTATGGCTCAATGTTGGCGGTGAGGTAGGACCCCATCATTCTAGTTTTGATGTCAAATCTGAAGACAAATTACAAAAGTAGATCACTGTGTCTATTCATCATGATGCTTAGAGAACAAACATAAAAAGCTTCCTTATGAAATTCTAACTGGAAAGAAATAAAGTAATTAGCTATCATATAATAAATACAGTAACATCAATAACAACATCACATCTATCCTGCAATTTTCTTGTAATTAGAAATAGCTCACCTTAAGCAGAAAGCCCTACCGTCCATAAGGGCTTAATGTTTGACACCAGTTAGGACCCTAGCTTTATCGTATGTCAAGTCAGAAAATAGAATGAATCAGTTAAGCACTCTGTTTTCATTGGAAGAAGTGAACATTGCCTGTGTTCACTTCTGTGTTCCCTTCAATATAACATTGCCTGTGTTCACTTCTGTGTTCCCTTCAATATAACATTGCCTGTGTTCACTTCTGTGTTCCCTTCAATATAACATTGTCTGTGTTCACTTCTGTGTTCCCTTCAATATAACATTGCCTGTGTTCACTTCTGTGTTCCCTTCAATATAACATTGTCTGTGTTCACTTCTGTGTTCCCTTCAATATAACATTGTCTGTGTTCACTTCTGTGTTCCCTTCAATATAACATTGCCTGTGTTCACTTCTGTGTTCCCTTCAATATAACATTGCCTGTGTTCACTTCTGTGTTCCCTTCAATATAACATTGCCTGTGTTCACTTCTGTGTTCCCTTCAATATAACATTGCCTGTGTTCACTTCTGTGTTCCCTTCAATATAACATTGCCTGTGTTCACTTCTGTGTTCCCTTCAATATAACATTGCCTGTGTTCACTTCTGTGTTCCCTTCAATATAACATTGCCTGTGTTCACTTCTGTGTTCCCTTCAATATAACATTGTCTGTGTTCACTTCTGTGTTCCCTTCAATATAACATTGCCTGTGTTCACTTCTGTGTTCCCTTCAATATAACATTGCCTGTGTTCACTTCTGTGTTCCCTTCAATATAACATTGCCTGTGTTCACTTCTGTGTTCCCTTCAATATAACATTGCCTGTGTTCACTTCTGTGTTCCCTTCAATATAACATTGCCTGTGTTCACTTCTGTGTTCCCTTCAATATAACATTGTCTGTGTTCACTTCTGTGTTCCCTTCAATATAACATTGCCTGTGTTCACTTCTGTGTTCCCTTCAATATAACATTGCCTGTGTTCACTTCTGTGTTCCCTTCAATATAACATTGCCTGTGTTCACTTCTGTGTTCCCTTCAATATAACATTGCCTGTGTTCACTTCTGTGTTCCCTTCAATATAACATTGTCTGTGTTCACTTCTGTGTTCCCTTCAATATAACATTGCCTGTGTTCACTTCTGTGTTCCCTTCAATATAACATTGCCTGTGTTCACTTCTGTGTTCCCTTCAATATAACATTGCCTGTGTTCACTTCTGTGTTCCCTTCAATATAACATTGTCTGTGTTCACTTCTGTGTTCCCTTCAATATAACATTGCCTGTGTTCACTTCTGTGTTCCCTTCAATATAACATTGTCCGTGTTCACTTCTGTGTTCCCTTCAATATAACATTGTCTGTGTTCACTTCTGTGTTCCCTTCAATATAACATTGTCTGTGTTCACTTCTGTGTTCCCTTCAATATAACATTGTCTGTTATATTTTGCAATGGCGTGTTCTCACATGTATTTTCTAGGTGACAGCTTACCTTGAGTTGAGTTGCTGACATGTAGTCTTCCATCCTTGTATCCTAACAAAATAAAAAATAGTCTGTGTTCAAAACACAATAACTATCATGTTTAAAAAATGTCAGATGCATGCACAGTCGTAACTTACTTCATCAGTTCATCCAAATATATTCTATCTACTCTGCAGCATGTGATGTTGGCATCCCTGATTAATAAGACAAAACAAAACAATCAATACATGGACCAGACATTTCTCTATAATTTATGTTTGGGATATATTTGATGTATCCTCTATGTAGCACTTTCCTGCACTCAATGACCAAAGGCACCCTCTTTGGCTTCATGGGTGGAAGGTTATTCATATTTTTGAAAAATAATAATTATATACAGTATATTGAAAACATTAACAACAAAAATCCAGTGTTTCAATGTCAAACAGTTTTGTTATATTTCAGTCTTCTGTGATGTATATAGTGTAATATTGGGATGCAAACTCAAAACGGAATACATTTAAACTCTATCCGACACGGTACATGTCACTAATTTTGTTTAAGCCCATAACCATGTGTGTGAGGTGTATACTTTTGTTTCAAAGCAGATTTCTTTGAGACCAACAAGAATCACACTGTGTGACCCTGATTAAGCCCAATGCAGTAAAAGGTTGATAAAACTGTCAAGGAAAGCCCAGAATTGCACTCTCACCTGTTCAGCAAGAGAATATCAACTTTATGTATCAAGATCTGTCTTGGGACATCTTAAGAGGAAGGTGTTGATGGGGCTGAGATTTCATTGAAGTTGAAACATTTGACATGATCCCTTCCCCTGTCTCTGAGCCCCATGGACTCCATAGGCAACTGAAACAATGTAACAACCTGCTTTTAAATATTTTTTATTCTCTAGGCTAATTTAAAAATATATATTTAGCTAATTTAGCAAAATTAAGTTCATGCAAGTTGTTAGATAGCTAGTTAAACAGAGTCTTCAATATAACATTTTGGTAGTGCTAAAACAAGATGTCAATAACATATTTCTTCATATTGACAAAAACCCCAACCTGTAGTTCGTAATGCAGAGCCCTGTGGCTTCAGGCTATTTGGACTGTGACAGTGGAAAATTGTGGGGACCCAGTGTCCAAGTAGGCTACATGTGTGGAAAACATTTAGTCACAGGTAAGACATTTAACTTGTGAAGTATAGTCTGTTCGTAATTCCACTCACTAGCATTATAGTCCATTTGTTTATCTTGGTTAGATTCATGTTTTGGTTGTTTTTTTAATTTAACTAGGCAAGTCAGTTAAAAACAAATTATTATTTACAATGACGGCCTAGGAACAGTGGGTTAACTGCCTTGTTCAGGGGCCGAACAACAGATTTTTACCTCGTCAGCTCAGGGATTCGATCTTGCAACCTTGCGGTTGCTAGTTCAACACTAACCACTAGGGTACCTGCCGCCCCCAGGTAGCCTAGCGTAATACACTTACTCACGTGGCAAAAAAGGGCATGAGGGAGCTCTACAATATTACGTTTTGGGAATGCTTGGGAGCAGGCAATGCTGAAAAGTATTCATTAGACATGTTGTACTCTTCTTAAATGTAGTTGGTCATTGACTAAGACAAGCAGACAACAATAAAATTGTGTTTGAAAAATATCAAGTTTTTGCTGTGAGCCAATAGGGTAAACACGGTGACCACACGATCTATCTAACACCAACTGGGACTATAGGAGTGCCGGTCAGAGTGATCCTAACCGCATTTTCATTATGTTTGGTTTGTATGTTCTTATGTAAAAGATTCGCCTGGACCCTGAGAAGGCTGCATATAAGGCCTTCCAACCAGAGAAATATATATCTAGGCAGCCTTCTCTCCTCTCTCTCTCTCGAATATCAATACACTAAAATCTCAATCACTGGGGTTTTCGGGGACGTCTCATAGTCTGACAAACCACCGCAGGTGCGGAAGGACGACATTGGCGGATGCGGGGGATTGAGACACAGCCCATGCAAGAAGAACAACATTTGTGAGTAAAGTAGAGGTAAAGAAACACGTGCAGAACGTGATTAGAATGTTCAACTCTGGAGAAAAGGGATCCATGGGGGCAGGAAGGAGGCGGTTAACTACGGATCCACAGCCTCAGCCTTTAATAGAAGGATACAAAACATTACCAAACGAAGTCACTAATAAAATGGTACAGTCCATGGACCTGAACAGTAATGGGATAGGTGTAGAGTGATGAGAGAAGCTGGTGTCAATGGCAGTACAGGGTTGGAATCCTGACTAGAACCAAAAAAATTGATCATATTACTCCAGTGCTGGCCTCTCTACACTGGCTTCCTGTCAAAGCAAGGGCTGATTTCAAGGTTTTACTGCTAACCTACAAAGCATTACATGGGCTTGCTCCTACCTATCTCTCTGATTTGGTCCTGCCGTACAAGACGCAGGCCTCCTAATTGTCCCTAGAATTTCTAAGCAAACAGCTGGAGGCAGGGCTTTCTCCTATAGAGCTCCATTTTTATGGAATGGTCTGCCTACCCATGTCAGAGACGCAAACTCGGTCTCAACCTTTAAGTCTTTACTGAAGACTCATCTCTTCAGTGGGTCATATGATTGAGTGTAGTCTGGCCCAGGAGTGGGAAGGTGAACGGAAAGGCTCTGGAGCAACGAACCGCCCTTGCTGTCTCTGCCTGGCTGGTTCCCCTCTTTCCACTGGGATTCTCTGCCTCTAACCCTATTACAAGGGCTGAGTCACTGGCTTGCTGGGGCTCTCTCATGCCGTCCCTGGAAGGGGTGCGTCACCTGAGTGGGTTGATTCACTGATGTGGTCATCCTGTCTGGGTTGGCGCCCCACCTTAGGTTGTGCCATGGCGGAGATCTTTGTGGGCTATACTCAGCCTTGTCTCAGGATGGTAAGTTGGTGGTTGAAGATATCCCTCTAGTGGTGTGGGGGCTGTGCTTTGGCAAAGTGGGTGGGGTTATATCCTTCCTGTTTGGCCCTGTCCGGGGGTGACCTCGGATGGGGCCACAGTGTCTCCTGACCCCTCCTGTCTCAGCCTCCAGTATTTATGCTGCAGTAGTTTATGTGTCGGGGGGCTAGGGTCAGTTTGTTATATCTGGAGTACTTCTCCTGTCCTATTCGGTGTCCTGTGTGCGTTCTCTAATTCTCTCCTTCTCTCTTTCTTTCTCTCTCTCGGAGGACCTGAGCCCTATGACCATGCCCCAGGACTACCTGACATGATGACTCCTTGCTGTCCCCAGTCCAACTGGCCGTGCTGCTGCTCCAGTTTCAACTGTTCTGCCTTATTATTATTCGACCATGCTGGTCATTTATGAACATTTGAACATCTTGGCCATGTTCTGTTATAATCTCCACCCGGCACAGCCAGAAGAAGACTGGCCACCCCACATATGCTCTCTCTAATTCTCTCTTTCTTTTTCTCTCTCGGAGGACCTGAGCCCTAGGACCATGCCCCAGGACTACCTGACATGATGACTCCTTGCTGTCCCCAGTCCACCTGACCGTGCTGCTGCTCCAGTTTCAACTGTTCTGCCTTATTATTATTCGACCATGCTGGTCATTTATGAACATTTGAACATCTTGGCCATGTTCTGTTATAATCTCCACCCGGCACAGCCAGAAGAGGACTGGCCACCCCACATAGCCTGGTTCCTCTCTAGGTTTCTTCCTAGGTTTTGGCCTTTCTTGGGAGTTTTTCCTAGCCACCGTGCTTCTGCACCTGCATTGCTTGCTGTTTGGGGTTTTAGGCTGGGTTTCTGTACAGCACTTTGAGATATCAGCTGATGTACGAAGGGCTATATAAATACATTTGATTTGATTTGGTGTACCTTCTGCCTTCCTGTCTCGTCCTGTAAGGCTGAAGATGTCTGAGGAGTCTCTGATATCCATCTGAGGGAAGCAAGGCTTCTCTCGGATGGTCCAAACCTCATTGGGCTGTCTGTAGGAGATGGATTTGATCAGACCATCACCTTTATAAACATAGGGAAATAACCTAGTATTGACTTGGAGAGTACTAAGTCAATATACTGCATCTCATTTATCAGTTAGATTATTCAAAAAATTACAATTTAATGTATCAAGGTTTTTTTTTGTGACAGCTTGAGAAAAAGCTGTTCTGATTGGAGGTATTCTGGAGTCCCCATTCCAGCAACCTGAAGTTAAAATTGGTTAAAACAGAGGTTGGTTTTCCTCAGAGTGCACCATCAGAGTGACGGACACTGGGAGGTTAAGTGGAAATCTCTTTGAATATCGAAATCCCAAACCACCCTCCCATCTCCAAAACTCAAGACTTTGACAGAAAAGCGTTTCCTTTTGGCCATATTTAGCTTTTAAGTCTAAGAAGGTCCAATTGCACACGTACGGTCAGAGGTGATTGAGGTGCATCATCATTCCATTAGAGGAACTGACTGCATGGGTTTCAAGTAGCTGGCACCAGGAGTTTAACATCAATTGGACAGGGTATAACATCAATTAAATTCGCTCTCACCTCTGCTCTGTCCACTCCTTTGCAGCTCTCTTCTACGGTTTGCTCATAAAGGGTGGGTGAGGACCCACATCAATCTTCCTGTTCACCTTCCACGGCAGCTAAGGCCCACTCCAATTCCAGGAGAAACTATTGCGTTTGTTGGAGTTGAAAAATAAGGCAAACACACAACATCAAATCAAGCCTCTTCTACGGGTGTAGAAGGGATCTTGATTCAAACCCATATCTACAATCTTAGAAGCATGTTGTCCACACCAGGAGCCATAAAGGAACCCAAGACTGCAATCATTCCTGTCTCTGAAAAGAGCACCAAAAGGCTTAGACTGGCCCATTGTTACTTGCGTTGGTTTGCTTTGAATTGATCGTCTGAAGAAAAACATAATCTTCAGCAACACTCAAATCCAGGTCAGGATTATTTTCCAATTGTTCATGGCATATGAAGGGCTTACTGGGTTGCTGGCAGTAGTCACATAGAACAAGCACTATTTCCTGTTCGGACTGATCCCCAGAGGATCAAGAGCTGGACACCACTGGGACCGAGAGTAGGGAATCTTCACCATCATCATCACTCATTTACTCCTCTCAATTGTACAATACTATATTATGTACGTAACTTGTGAATGAGAAATACGTCATCATGAACGCAGGACACACTGTTGGTATAGAGGAAAAAGGTTGAGAAAGAGAGGTTGATTACCTTTTCAAACTGAACAGGAGGTTGATTCAACTCTGGTTGGGAGGCCAACAGTGTAGGTGGCCCCACAATAGGTATACCATACAAATAATTTTCCTTCTCCATATCTGTCTCTTCATTCTTTGAAAAAGGACACAAAAGTTCCTTTCATACCACCATACCATTAGATTTTTCAGTTTTGTTATTATCTATTTTCTGATTGTTGGATTGGTGGTAAATTGATTGTTAGAATAGGCTAGCCTACATTACGATTGCATTTCTAATAACTAATCACCTACATTGGCCTACCTTATCTGGCCCAATAAGGCTTTGGACTTAACCTTCTCCACTTCACTTTGAACTAGGAGAGAGGAAATAATTGCAGGAAGGACCTGACAGGTGTTTGAGTCATCAGAGGGGGAGAGCAGCAGAAAAGTGTAACCCATTTGAACCCAAAAGTCTGACAGTCTGACTACCTTGACAGCTGTCTGTGAAGTGTCTGCTCCACCCACTCCCAGTCTGTCTGGGTCTTGGTGGTCAGCTGCTCACTATGGTGATGGCTCTGCCATCCAGCGCATGGACCTCTATGAAAGCCGGTGTGGGAAGAAGAGCGTGTGGTCTTCATGTTCAGACTGTACGGCAAAATAGTTTCAAGCATGTGCCGAACTGCAATAGTTGTAATAATAATTGTAGGCTATGACAATGTTTTTATTTCGTATTAATAATTAAAGTTTCCCCAATGGGGTCCTTCTGAAATGTTTGGACTTTATCAAGCAAATAGTTACTGACAACAAAAATATACCAATGAACATGATTCCTGTGTTAATATGGAGGAATGAAAAAGTATCTCTCCTTTGTGGACTCAGTATGTGAACTCAATTTGTGGACTCAATATGTGGACTCAATTTGTGGACTCAATAGTAAACTTTGTGATTTGGCACAATGTACAGATATGGAGCCACCCCAGATTTGCTCCCTGGGGGACATGGCAGCCACAATAACAAAATAATAACTCAAGATGTTCATCACATGGATATGGATGAAATGTATCAACATATCTGTTCAAATCTTGAAACACACAAACGTTTATTTTTAAACATCAAATGTGACTGTAAATGTGTGAAAATGTAAGAAATATATGCTTATTTGGGGAATTTAAACCATTTGCTTGTGTCGCAAAAGATTAATAAAATAAAAAATGTTTACTTCTTGACAGTGTCTCTTTGCAATCATTACCAATTTGGGGTTAAAAATTACCCCAGTTGGCACTTTTAAGCAAAAAAATATGTTGGCGCTTTTAGGGTTAATTACTTAGGATAGGCTTCAGGAGGAAGGGAACAATGCTGCTAACTTGCTCTCCAAAGGCGCATGAATTGAGGAGCTAACTGAAGTGAAGAGGGAATTCAGCAACTCTCGGTGGACAATGAAAGTTCATAAAAAGTGCCTTTTCATTGTTAAAAGTAAAACCACCATATTTTTGCCCTTACTTCATCAGTGTCAGTGTTCAGCCTACTAACTTTACAAATAAAACATGGAGACTTTTATACATTTCAAAATGCCCTTCTATGGGTTCAGGGACCAATCACAATGGGACTACAAAAAAAGCAGGATGTGATTGGTAAATTAGTCGCAAATATCTGAACAATAGATTATGTGTGCAACTCATTTACCAATCACATCATGTTTTGTTTTGTATGCCCATTGTGATTGGTCCCTGGGTCATTTTTAAATACAGTTTATTAGGTACACCCATCTTGTACCAGGTTGGACCCCTTGGTCTCCAGAGCAACCTGAATTCTTTGTGGCATGGATTCTACAAGGTGTGGGGTTCAAATGTTGCTCAATTGGTATCAAGGGACCTAAGGTGTGCCAGGAAAATATTCCCGACACCATTACACCACAGCCACCAGCCTGTACCATTGACACCAGGCAGGATGGGGCAATAGACTCATGCTGCTTACGCTAAATCCTCACTCGCAACAGGAACTGGGTTTAAAAAGACCGGGCATTTTTCCACTCATCAATTGTCCCGTGTTGGTGATCGTGTGTCCATTTTTTATTTTTAGCTGATAGGAGTGGAACCTACGATCATACCATACCTGTCTGCCTACTTTATATGGCTTTATATAGGAAGTCGCGGCCACCTGACTCAATGTCTATAGGAGAAAAACATTTTTGTGAATGGAGTGGTCTACCTAATAAACTGACACTGAGTGTATATTAAAATCTCAATTGTATTATCTGTAAATGAACTTAATGAATGCAAAGTGCTGAAGCTCAGTTGTTTTTTTTGTAGAATAAAGAAGCACTTTTATCCAGTTCCACTGTTGCTCCAGGAATAATTTGGCTACTGCAACATTGGCTAAATTTTAATTCAGTTATACTTATCTGTCTAAGTTCTAGTGATGGGAAACTGAAGCTTTCTGAAGCCTTTGGGGCTTTCACCAAATTGTGCCCAAAAAAACCAGTTTCATTACTCAAAGCTTTTAACACAATGCACATTAGGGACACCTACCGGTCAAAATAAATATCAACACGTTTGATGGAAATATAGAAATGATTTCACTCTGCATCCATCAATGGATAGGTGTGAATTCGAATAAACGAAAGTCAGTTGAATGCTCGTCTCCTGGCAGTTCAATATTTTTTGCACAAAAACTGTGCATCTGTGGTATTATTAAGAACGCTGAAGACAAAAAATTATCAGAGGCCATACTAAATAGAACAAATCATTTGAACAACAATGTGCTGATAATGTGGCTTCAACGGAAAATAATTGTCCAAAGTTTGCCAGGATTCGATCCTGTGCCTATGGTGTCTGGTTGTTTCCTAATGCTTGAACCGACCTGCTGAGCTCCCGTTCAGGTGGCATGTAGTTAAAAAATAATAATAATAAATGTACATACAATTGAAGTCGGAAGTTTACATACACTTAATTTGGAGTCATTAAAACTAGTTTTTCAACCACTCCACAAATTTCTTGTTAACAAACTATTGTTTTGGCAAGTCGGTTAGGACATCTACTTTGTGCATGACACAAGTCATTTTTCCAACTGTTTACAGACAGATTATTTCACTTATAATTCACTGTATCACAATTATAGTGAGTCAGAGATTTACATACACTAAGTTGACTGTGCCTTTAAACAGTTTGGAAAATTCCAGAAAATGATGTCACGGCTTTAGAAGCTTCTGATAGGCTTATTGGCATAATTTGAGTCAATTGGAGGTGTACCTGTGGATGTATTTCAAGGCCTGCCTTCAAACTCAGTGCCTCTTTCCTTGACATCATGGGAAAATCAAAAGAAATCAGCCTCAGAAAGACCTCAGAAAAAAATGTGTAGACCTCCACAACTCTGGTTCATCCTTGGGAGCAATTTCCAAAAGCCTGAAGGTACCACGTTCATCTGTACAAACAATAGTATGCAAGTACAAACACCCTCATAAAAAGATCAGCCATCATACCACTCAGGAAGGAGATGCATTCTGTCTCCTGGAGCTGAATGTACTTTGGTGAGAGAAGTGCAAATCAATCCCAGAACAACAGCAAAGGACCTTGTGAATATGCTGGAGGAAACAGGTACAAAAGTATCTATATCCACAGTAAAACGAGTCCTATATCGACATAACCTGAAAGGCTGCTCAGCAAGGAAGAAGCCACTGCTCCTGAACCAACATAAAAAAGCCAGACGATGGTTTGCAACTGCACATGGGGACAAATATCATACTTTTTGGAGAAATGTCCTCTGGTCTGATGAAACAAAAATAGAACTGTTTGGCCATAATGACAATCATTATGTTAGGAAGAAAAAGGGGGAGGCTTGCAAGCTGAAGAACACCTTCCCAACAGTGAAGCACGGGGGTGGCATCATTATGTGTTGGGGTACTTTTCTGCAGGAGTGACTGGTGCACTTCACAAAATAGATGGCATCATGAGGAGGGAACATTATGTGGATATCTTGAAGCAACATCTCAAGACATCAGTCAGGAAGTTAAAGCTTGGTCGCAAATGGGTCTTCCAAATGGACAATGACCCCAAGCATACTTACAAAGTTGTGGCAAAATGGCTTAAGGACAACAAAGTCAAGGTATTGGAGTGGCCATCTCAAAGCCCTGACCTCAATCCTACAGAAAATGTGTGGGAAGAACTGAAAATGCATGTGCGAGCAAGGAGGCCCACAAACCTGCCTCAGTTACACCAGCTTTGTTAGGATGAATGGGCCAAAATTCACAAAAATTATTGTGGGAAGCTTGTGGGAGGCTACCCGAAACGTTTGATCCAAGTTAAACAATTTAATGTCAATGCTACCAAATACTAATTGAGTGTATGTAAACTTCTGAGTCATAGAATTTTTACTAGGATTAAATGTCAGGAATTGTGAAAAACTGAGTTTAAATGTATTTGGCTAAGGTGTATGTAAACTTCAGACTTCAACTGTATAAGGTGTCCAGTAGAGGTCGGTGTTTGAAAGCAACTTGGCATCGAAGAAATCACCATCACAATAGCGAAATCTTTTTTTTCTCACATTTTACAACACGTCTCAAAAAAGTTATCAAAACAAAGCTTCTGACGTCATTGATCACATGGTAATGTAACGTTGAAGTGATCAACTTACTTTCTACCTAAAGTTTACACATTTATAAAATATTGTATGATTTAGAATGATAATACAATAATAAACTGAGCTGCCTATGCACCAGCCAAACACTACGCCCCCAGACCAGTTTCTTCTCTGCAATGAGTCTGGATCTGAATAGCTGGCAGGGATGTAATGTTGCCGTAGCACGAGGGAGCAGCACTCTCTCGCCTCTTTCAATTTGAGAATAAACAGAGCTGGTAAAAAAATAAACGTTTCTGGAAATGTATTTCTGATCAATTCTAAATCAATTATATTTAATTACCACAAAAATGTTATGTAAATTATAGAATGACAAACTAAATAAATATGTAGGCTACAGCAGCCGATAGGTAGGTAAATGGTGATTCGCTCCCTGTATTCTATCTATGGCAGTGGTGCGAAATATGAATATCTGTAGGCTTGTGTGCAAAGGCCCATCGGTCTGAGGCTTGACTACTTTGAGCTGGTCAAATCCGATTTAACGGCTGTCCTCAAAACAGTTTGTTATGGACTTGGGGCTCATGTATGATGCACTTGAACTTACACTACTGTCCGAGTGGTTACAGAGATGTCCCACCTCTATCGCGTACGCAGACAAACTGATCCACTGCATGAACCTCATCATCACACCAATGAGATCTAGGATCCAAATTCAATGCGTCTGCGTTGATGTTCATAAAACTTCACGGAACTCTCTTGCAAGTGGAACCCCATTAGGAATCTGAGCATGGTACTTTCAAAGGTTAGGCCTACCTTTCCACCCCAGACAGAGTAGGCCTACCTTTACACCCCAGACAGAGTAGGTTTACCTTCCCAACCCAGACAGAGTAGGCCTACCTTTCCACCCCAGACAGAGTAGGCCTACTTTTCCACCCCAGACAGATTAGACCTACTTTTCCACCCCAGACAGATTAGACCTACCTTTCCACCCCAGATAGAGTAGGCCTACCTTTACACCCCAGACAGAGTAGGTTTACCTTCCCAACCCAGACAGATTAGACCTACCTTTCCACCCCAGACAGAGTAGGCCTACCTTTACACCCCAGACAGAGTAGGTTTACCTTCCCAACCCAGACAGAGTAGGCCTACCTTTCCACCCCAGACAGAGTAGGCCTACTTTTCCACCCCAGACAGATTAGACCTACCTTTCCACCCCAGACAGAGTAGGCCTACCTTTCCACCCCAGACAGAGTAGGTCTACCTTCCCAACCCAGACAGAGTAGGCCTACCTTTGCACCCCAGACAGAGTAGGCCTACCTTTACACCCCAGACAGAGTAGGTTTACCTTCCCAACCCAGACAGATTAGACCTACCTTTCCACCCCAGACAGAGTAGGCCTACCTTTCCACCCCAGATAGAGTAGGCCTACCTTTCCACCCCAGATAGAGTAGGCCTACCTTCCCAACCCAGACAGAGTAGGCCTACAGACGCAGAAAAATTTAACCTTTAACTGCTGGCTACTCTCCTTCCGGGGCTTAACCCAATGAGAGAAGGTCACAAGTTTTTCCCTAAAAGCTGTCTGGGTTTAAATATATTCTATTGTATAGAAAGTGAATAGCTTAATCAATTGATAGTGACAGAATTAGATTACTTCCCAAGCAAAGTCAGCCTCTGAATGTCAAAGAAACATAACAGTGATATCAGTCACTGTTCTCTACAACGGGTCACACGTCTTTCCCAGGTATTTTACAGCTTGTTTCTAGCATAAAGCATCGCGGACCAAAGCACTGTTCTCTACAACGGGTTGATCAAAACAAGCATTGTGATTGGTTGAGACGCGTTCTAAGCCATACTAAAGAACCCGTTTAGCACGGGTAAGCCTATTATGCTCCATCTGAGAAATCCCTGCACATCCAGTGTCCCATCAGCCCAGCCAGCCAATTTATTAACTTGATATCCACTATAAAAACCATTGAAACATTATTTCCTCTTGCTTCTAGCCTAACATTTGGTTTGCAACAATGGCGGTTTGTACAAACGTTTCTGTCTGTCTCTCGATATTTGCAGCATCGTTTCAAAATTGAAATCGATCTCCACTGTTCTATTGAGAATTAATGTGTCAGGACGAGACGGACATCTTTTCTCAGCCAGTGGAAATCATGAATAAGCATCATTTTTATTGAAATATACAAAGAAATGTCAATTGAAAAACAGGTCAAACAAATGCAAATGCAGCTACTTCTAGTGTTATTCTAGTTGCACGGTTTGACGTGAATGTGTTAGCCTTAGTTGGCTAGCTTGCAAGCAAGAGATAAGAGTGTTGCCAGCCAGCAACATTTAGAACGAACGACTGGGGTCGCATCCATTCGCAGCCTAACTGATATAACGAACTGACATGTTTTTTTTCAGCAAATCAAACTCATGAATCAGCATAATTTTTATGGATACAAAGAAATGTTATTAGAAAAACAGGTCAAACAACATGAAATGCAGTTAGATTGCTGTCTTTCCAGTTTACTGTAGTTGGCTAGCTCCTCTGAACAGTGGTCTGACGAGAGAGGACATTTTCTATGCCAGGCGAAATGGTGCATCTTTAGCTCATTACGTCTGTGCTACTCTACGGTATTCGGCTCCGCCTCATACCTATGACCGCAGCACAGCCGTGCTAAAAAAGTAATTTAGCACGCCCACTCGTGTACAACTGATTTAACAGATCACTTTATATAATTTGACTTTTTTATTTTCTTCAAATTCTCAAGCTAACAAGAGATAGGCTTGTGCTTTTTGTCATTTTCTTTAATAAAAGGTAGAACTATGGCATAGCCGCTCATACCCCCCCAATTAGAGTCTTGGTTTTAACTTAACAGCCCTTCACTGACACGCAGGTAGGTTATTTAAAGAGGGCATGGTGGGTGAAGGAATTGACCAACACATCTATGGATATACCAGCCTGTAGCCTAATTTTGTCTTGCAAACAGGAAGACCTACCGCTTATTTCTTAAGTAGGAAAAAATACAGTGCATTCAGAAAGTATTCAGACCCCTTGACCTTTTCCACATATTGCTATGTTACAGCCTTATTCCAAAAAGGATGAAATAAAACTTCCTCAAGTTTCCTCGTCAATCTACACACAACACCCCATACTGACAAAGCGAAAACAGGTTTTTAGACATTTCTGCAGATATGTCATGAAAAAAACAGAAATAGCTTATGTAAATAACTATTCAGACCCTTTGCTATGAGACTCGAAACGTAGCTCAGGTGCATCCTGTTCCATTCAATTGATTACACATGATTTGAAAAGGCACACACCTGCCTATACAGTATAAGGTCCCACAGTTGAAAATGCATGTCAGAGCAAAAACCAAGCCATGAGGTCGAAGGAATTGTCCGTAGAGCTACCAGACAGGATTGTGCCAAGGCACAGATCTGGGGAAGGGTACCAAAAAATGTCTGCAGCATTGAAGGTCCCCAAGAACACAGTGGCCTCCATCATTCTTAAATGGAAGAATGGAAGAATGAAACACCAAGACTCTTACTAGAGCTGGCCACCTGCCAAACTGAGCAATCATGAGAGAAGGGCCTTGGTCAGGGAGGTGACCAAGAACCTGATGGTCACTCTGACAGAGCTCCAGAGTTCCTCTGAGAGATGGGAGAACCTTCCAGAAGGACAACCATCTCTGCTGCACTTCACCAATCAGATCAGACCTTTATGGTTTAGTGGCCAGGCAGAAGCCCCCCCTAAGTAAAAGGCACATAACAGCCCTTTTGGAGTTTGCCAAAAGGCACCTAAAGGAAACTAGATTCTCTGGTCTGATGAAACCAAGATTGAATTCTTTGGCCTGAATGCCAAGAGTTACGTCTGGAGGAAACCCGCCACCATCCCTACAGTGGCAGCATCATGCTGTGGGGATGTTTTTCAGCGGCAGGGACTGGGAGACTAGTCAGGATCGAGGGACAGCTGAACGGAGCAAAGTACAGAGAGACACTTGATGAAATCCTGCTCCAGAGGGCCCAGGACCTCAGTGTGGGGCGAAGGTTCACCTTCCAACAAGACAACGGCCCTAAGCACACAGCCAAGACAACGCAGGAGTGGCTGCGGGAGAAGTCTCTGAATGTCCTTGAGTGACCCAGCCAGAGCCCTGATCTAACATCTCTGGAGAGACCTGAAAATAGCTGTGCAGCAACACTCCCATTCCAACCTGACAAAGCTTGAGAGGATCTGCAGAGAATGGGAGAAACTCCCCAATACAGGTGTGGCAAGCTTATAGCATCAAACCCAAGAAGACTCAAGGCTGTAATCGCTGCCAAAGGAGCTTCAACAAAATGCTGAGTAAATTGTCTGAATACTTTTGTCAATGTGAAATTTATTTGTTTTTATATTTTATACATGTGCAAAAACATTTTTTTTTTGCTTTTATGGAGTATTGTGTGTAGATTGATGAGGGGGAAAAACAATTTATTTCATTTAACTGTAACGTAATAAAATGTGGAAAAAGTCAAGGTGTCTGAATGCTTTCCGAATGCAGTGTAGGCTCCAACACGAAGCCCCTTTGTTGTTAGTAAAGTATAATTAAAATGAAGATGGTTTAAATGAATTATTCATTCTCGAATTTGACTGCTTTCAGCACCATGAGCTGTCCATTTCCGATTGATTGTGCCGCAGCTGCTGCTTCAATTTTCAGCAACACAATGTAAATGACTCGAATCTGGCTTATTGTGGGGTCAATAATTCTGATAAATACATCATGGGCAAGAAACATATTGTTTTTGTCAAATTAAACTATAGTAGTAGCAAGCCATCAAAGTTGACCTCCAGTCCTCCTTCTCATCTTTGCACTCTTCCTTCTCAAACTGAACAGGACATTAACTCTACATTAACTCTCAGTCAGCCTCAATTACTTCAACTAACTGGTGCCTCCACACATTGACTCTGTACCCTTCTACTGTATATAGTCTCGCTACTGCTATTTTAATGCTGCTCTTTAGCTATTTGTTATTTTCAGTTTTTATCTATTTTTACATAAATATTATTTTTCTAAAACTGCAGTGTTGGTTAAGGGCTTGTAAGTAAGCATTTCACTTTACGGTCTACACCTGTTGTATTCGGCGCACGTGACAAATAACATTTGATTTGATTTGAACATAGGCTATAGGCTAGTCCGCACTCAAGATATTTGGACTAGGCCTAATCAAAAGGTATTTTCTGATGAAACCTTTGACTCTCCTCTTGAACTGCCACTGTAGCACTACACAGCACAGCCATTGGTTAAGCAGTACTCAACTAAATGTTTTCATCAGCAGAGCAGGCAGGGGCTCAGGGATGGAATGTCCATTGCAGTGTGTAATGCAGCCTAATTGTATATACACAGTCCCAGCTGCTATCTTAGAAATACAACTTTGCTCTGTGGTATTCCGAGTATGCACTTTATAGGCTATAGCCTATAGGCTATGGATCATTTGATTGAGACTACACTAAATAACCTATAGGCGCAATTGATATTGCGCGCCCAGCGGAGAATCAGAGATGAGGGGCGGCATTGGACGCACATTGATACATTTAAGTGATAATACCCGGGAAGCCGGTGTTTGGAGGATGTATTGGCATGAGGGTAGTTAAGTCGTGCCAATATATCTTCCAAACACCGGCTTCGAGGGTATTATCACTTTTATACAACGGGTTATCAACATATTCAAATAATAATTGACATATTTTCATTATTATTTTTTTAAATACATTTATTCATACTATTTCATCCTTCCACAATATATAGTCCCGACACAAATCTAGGGTTGCTACCCAAGCCGACAGGTCGTTAGTTCTATTGGTTTGGTTGCCAGAGACGCAACCCAGTCGTTCAGTCCTTATGTTCTGTATCTATGGACACGACGACCCAGTCGTTCGTTCTAAATGGGCCATTACCATTCTGACTGGCAACGTTCTTATCCCTTGCTTGCTAGCTAGCCAACCACGGCTAATTTACAGTTACGTCAAACGGTGCAGACAGAATAACAACAGTAGTCATATTTGCATTTCTTTATGATGTTTTCTAGTGACATTTATTTGGATACGTCTATAACAAAGAGCTAATGAAGCGCGATCTCGCCTGGCATAGAAAATGTGCTCACTTATCAGGACACTTGTTCAGAGGAGCTAGCCAACAACACAGCTAACACAATCACGTCAAACTGAAGCTGGAATGACTGCAAAAGACTGACTTTTCTATTGACAATTCTTTGTATATATACACACATACAAATTATGCAAGCTGATTCACGAATTCGCCTGGCTGAGAAACGCCATCTGCCTGTCTATCGTCCCCACTTGTTCATTACTACGAGACAGCTGGAGATCGAATTTGACTATTGAAACAATGTTGCAAATGTCGGAGAGACAGACAGCAAGGTTTATACAAATCTCCACTGTTGAAAACTAAATTATAGTCTAAAGGGCATGTGAAATAATGTCTAGATGCTTTTTATAGTTGTGGATTGCGCAGTCAGATGGAACAGAGTAAATAGGCATTTTACCGTCATAGATTTAGCTGGTGGTAATTTGTGAAATAGACACCGGCTGGAATGCGGTTTTAACCAGCATTCAGCACTCAGGATTCAAATGGCTACCCAGACTATTTGCACCCCCCTACCCCCCAAGCCCTCTTTTACGCTGCTGCTACTCTCTGTTAATCATATATGCATAGTCACTTTAACTATACATTCATCTACATACTACCTCAATTAGCATGACTAACCGGTGCCCCCGCACATTGGCTACCCTGACTATCTGCATTGTGCATCCTGTCTCCAATTTGGGTCTGGCCATAGCAGCTCATCATCATCTCATCATTTTATTTATTTTATTTATTTATTTTGCTCCTTTGCACCCCATTATTTTTATTTCTACTTTGCACATTCTTCCACTGCAAATCTACCATTCCAGTGTTTTACTTGCTATATTGTATTTACTTCGCCACCATGGACTTTACCTCCCTTATCTCACCTCATTTGCTGACATCGTATATAGACTTGTTTCTACTGTATTATTGACTGTATGTTTGTTTTACTCCATGTGTAACTCTGTCTTGTTGTATGTGTCGGAACTGCTTTGCTTTATCTTGGCCAGGTCGCAATTGTAAATGAGAACTTGTTCTCAACTTGCCTACCTGGTTAAATAAAGGTGAAATAAAAAAATAAAAAAATCAACATCACAAGCGATGTTCTATCTGGCTAAACAGCAGGGGAAGTAACATCTGGAGTGGCGTATCCAGCCCAGGCATGCCCCCTTTTCTATGTCACCACAGGCCTCCATCGTCTGGAGTGGCGTATCCAGCCCAGGCATGCCCCCTTTTCTATGTCACCACAGGCCTCCTCCATCGTCTGGAGTGGTGTATCCAGCCCAGACATGCCCCCTTTTCTATGTCACCACAGGCCTCCTCCATCGCCTGGAGAGGGGTATCCAGCCCAGGCATGCCCCCTTTTCTATGTCACCACAGGCCTCCTCCATCGTCTGGAGTGGTGTATCCAGCCCAGACATGCCCCCTTTTCTATGTCACCACAGGCCTCCTCCATCGCCTGGAGAGGGGTATCCAGCCCAGGCATGCCCCCTTTTCTTTGTCACCACAGGCCTCCTCCATCGTCTGGAGTGGCGTATCCAGCCCAGACATGCCCCCTTTTCTATGTCACCACAGGCCTCCTCCGTCGCCTGGAGTGGCGTATCCAGCCCAGGCATGCCCCCTTTTCTATGTCACCACAGGCCTCCTCCATCGCCTGGAGAGGGGTATCCAGCCCAGGCATGCCCCCTTTTCTATGTCACCACAGGCCTCCTCCATCGTCTGGAGTGGCGTATCCAGCCCAGGCATGCCCCCTTTTCTATGTCACCACAGGCCTCCTCCATCGCCTGGAGTGGCGTATCCAGCCCAGGCATGCCCCCTTTTCTATGTCACCACAGGCCTCCTCCATCGCCTGGAGTGGCGTATCCAGACCAGGCATGCCCCCTTTTCTATGTCACCACAGGCCTCCTCCTCTTGGAAGGCAAGCGATATATAACACGTATTCAGTAATATGCAAATTCATGACAGCCAACCCGCTTGCTCTAAATCCCTTGTAATTACTGTAAAACACTGTAGAAATCATTTTCTTACATTTTGATAGTCACCTTTACTGTATTGTGTTCTATTGCTCTGGCATCAAGTTAGTGTGATTGTCTCAGTATTGTACTGCTACTATCTAGTCAGAGATATATTATAAGATCTGTAGGTAGATATTACAATCATTTTGAAGACCAATGTATCCTTAACTACAACAACATTTTCACTAACTGTTAAAGCCACATTTTACTTGCTTTGACTTTTGATATGCGTTTTTTTTTTAAATCAACCTTTGTCGAGTGCGCTGACTGTAAGTTGCTAAGGACAAGAGCACCCACTAAATTACCCAAATGTAAACTTGCAATGTACTCTGGGCAATATGTCGCTGGATGGGCAATTCCAGTAATATACTGTAAATTTGATTGCAGTAACATTTTTGGTACCGTAAAATAATGGATTATTTTAGCTGTAATCCAATTGCTGCCAGTAAGTTACTGTACATTTGACAGAAAATGGTTTACAGTGCAGTAATGGGCAGTCACTACATGGGGGGTTATTAATGGGGGGGTACTAGTGTGCTGTGGTTTAAGATTCCTCTGTCGTGTGGTTCTACGCCCCGAGCTATCTTTCTACCTGCCAAGCAGATGAAATATCTAGATAAAAATAAAAAGAGGTCAGCTCTCTCTGTCCAGCAGTTCCGACACCCTGTAAAGGCCACTGCAGACTGGGTTATGTTTGCTCCTAGCATAAGCACGACTGTGCTTGCATACTCCCTTATAATGTCCAATGCAGACGTTTTCGTCTCAATATAAAATTATTTCTGGGTAACAATTAAGTATCGTACTGTAATTCTTTTCAATTACAATGCTAACAAAATAAACAAAAAATAGCACACAAAAAATGTAAGAATTTTCCTAGGACTGTCTGGGAGTGGTCTTAGTGGGGAGGGGAAAACAGAAAATGAGTTACAGGCAGAGGCGTTTGGCACTCTCTTTCTCATTGATCTACTAAATAATTTACTGCATAGTGATGTTGCCATGGAAGGCCAAAACTCCATCCCACCAAAACAGGCTGAAATTTCAGGCGGTCCTTTCAAACATCTCTTACACTAAAAGGGCATTTTCATAATTTTCACAACTTCACAATATTATTCCAACCTCATAATGTGGAAATATATGTAAAAAAAACAGGCTAATCACATGTTTGACTGCAATGAGCCTTTAAAGACCTTTATTTGAAAACGACCAGTCGACCAGTCAGGGACAAATAGGTGTAGACGTTGGCTCCCGAACTTCAACTTGCCTCAAGAAAAACGCGAACAGCCGAACACCAAAACATCACAAAATGTTGTCATAATACATCTGTGAAACGGCATGACACTTTTCAACTGGAGAGTATGTGACGGCCTTAAGATGGTTATGTGATGTCCAAAGCTTCAAACGTCATCAACGGTAATTTGACTTTGATACAAGCCTTGATACTTTTGTATCGGATCAGACTGCTTTGAAGATTTTAGGCAAACCTCGAACTTAAAACAATAAAAATGTCTCACATTATACATTCTTCATCTTTGTGCAAAGTCCGCAAATGGCTCTTTCATATTTTCTCACTTAGCATTGCACAATGAAGGCTATCTGCTTCAAAATCTATACTATTACAAAACAATTACATTACAAGATTATGCATTGACATAGTCAGTACTCCCTCTTTCCAAGAGGTCGAAGTATTTTGTCCTCTTCACAGACTTTCCAAATGTCATCCAACGCCGTAGGTGGGCAATTTTGGCAGATAAACTTTCCATCACAAGAGTTACCACTGGGTCTTGACCTGATTGTCACAGGTCAACTGGCCCCCTGGGATTTGCACGTTCTCCGCTAAGATCCGAGGGGCAGTCACTCGTGTCCAGAATCTTGGATGATTGCGCACCCCCAGACTCTCTGGAATCCGTCTGCATCCCCAGACTCATCAGAGAGAATTTTTGATAAAATACATGGCAACAGTTTAGTATGCATTTTATTATCATATGAAATTTAGAATTCAGTGTTGCCCATTAGTCCTATGTCCCTAGCCCATAGAATTAAGAACTAGAATACTGGAACTTTCAGGGTTCATTACCTTGCCCCTCTAGTAATTTACTACACTCTTAGAAAAAAAGGTGCTATCTAGAACCAAAAAGGGTTCTTTGGCTGTCCCCAAAGGAGAACCCTTTGAAGAACCCTTTTGGGTTCCATGTACTGTAGAACCCTTTCCACAGAGGGTTCTACATGGAACCCAAAATAGTTCTACTGGAACCCAAAAGGGTTCTACCTCAAACCAAAAAGGGTTCTCCTATGGGACAACCCAAAAAACTTTTGGAACCCTGTTTTCTGAGAGTGTAGCCCAGGGGTCCCCAATTACACTCAGTCATGGGCCGATTTTTCCTTGAGCGGATGGTTGGCGTCTGGAACATAGTTATAAATCATTTGTACACTGCAAATTGACCACAAGAATCCCAAACAGAATCCCCAAAACCAAATAATTTAAACATTTATTACATTGGGATATGATCACATACTGTATGCGTCTCTATTTATGTGTGGGAATACTTGGGAACAGGTTCCCAAATTAAAATAACTTTGAACTGATTTCCTAGTGATTTTACAGTGTTTTATGTCCAACAACCAAAATGACAAAAATACAAAATATATTGTTATCTTGCTCAGAAAACCTGTGGTGGGCAAATAAAAATCCCCGGTGGGCCGCCTATTAAGGAACACGGCCATGGCCTCTCAAGACGGACACTTGTTTCAATCACAAAGATCATCATAGGATTCACACACTGGCACAAATACTGGGTCAGATGTCCCTAAAAGCCTTTTATCATTGCTGTTTTTGAAATGGGATTTACAATGGTAGAACCATAGAATTAGAAATGAAAATGCTATTTTAATAGGTTCTCTATGGGTAGAACCCCTATTGGATTTAGAGCACAGCTCTATCCTGTGTGGAGTATGATCTAAGCCGAGGACAAGATTTCAGTGTATGAGGAGTAATTGTGGTGACAGATTGATGACTAACCTTGCCAATAAAATATTGGTTGAAAAAACCTTCATCTGCCTTAGCTGTGTGAGTTCGGCCACAGACTGCTGCTTGTTTAGGCTACAATTGGCTATCTGATTGTGGAGAACAATTTGAAGTTGGATTGATTAGTAACCTGACATATTTCAAAGTTATCTATATTTTCACAGACAATCATTCATGCTTCTTGTTGTAATCAAATAGACTTCATACCAATTTGATTTGTTTTTGGTATCTCTCCAGGTTCTAATGTGTCAAGTAATGATTTACATTCTCATTTGCAGATTGCTGCCTGAGGATAAATTGCCGGGGTTTTTGAAGAAATCATCTACAGTGGAAATTGTAGCTTTGTAGTTCTGTCTCTGCTGCTCGTCAATGGAATGGTTTTAATAATCAGTGCAGGGACCAAAGATCAGAATCCACAACCAGCTCCTACTATTCAACTCTTTGAAACATCCTCTCCACAAATCCAATAGCTTCATTCCCTCATTCAAAATGCCAGGACAAAACACCCCACCCCATCATATGTGCTTAGTGTCAACTGGAATCAGAGACACATTCAAATACATCAATACTGTGATGTCTGCTCTTGTATTCATCATTGGAATAGTTGGTAATTCAGCACTGTTGAGAATCATATATGAAAACAAAAGTGGACCTAACATTCTTATTGCCAGTTGCTTTGGGGGACATGCTGCATATCGTGATAGACTTTCCAATCAACGCTTACAGGGTGAGTTATTTGCAATTTGGTGTACAGTTACTGTCTATCCTGACATAAAATATAGATTTCGATTTGATTATCAAAATGGTCAACATCTGATTGTTTTATAAAAGCGTTTTTTTTTGTATGTTTATGTTGGTTACAAATTATTTTTCCTGACCTAAATGTTGACATGTCTTTGCAGCTCATGGCTGAGGACTGGTCATTTGGTTTGGTGCTCTGTAAACTAGTTCCCTTCGTCCAGAAAATATCTGTTGGAATTACAGAGCTGAGTTTATGTGCCTTGAGCATTGACAGGTAAGAGGATTGCACATTCAAGTCACATTTCTGTTCCAAGTTACACTATATACGCTTATACAAAGGTATCTGGAAACCAGTTTAAATTAGTGGATTCGGCTATTTCAGCCACACACATTGCTGGCAGGTGTATAAAATTGAGCACGCAGCCATGTAATCTCCATAGACAAACACTGGCATTAGAATGGCGTTACTGAAGATCTCAGTGACTTTCAACGTGGCACAGACATAGGATGCCACCTTTCTAACAAGTCAGTTCGTCAAATTTCTGCCCTGCTAGAGCTGCCCTGATCAATTGTAAGTGTTATTGTGAAGTGGAAACGTCTCGGAGCAACAACGGCTCAGCCGTAAAGAGGTAGGCCACACAAGCTCATAGAACTGGACCGCCAAGTGCTGACGCACGTAGTGCGTAAAAATTGTCTGTCCTCGGTTGCAACACACACTATTGATTTCCAAACTGCCTCTGGAAGCAACGTCAGCACAATAACTGTTCGTGACAACTGTAAAGTTTGGTGGAGGAGGAATAATGGTCTGGGGCTATTTTTTAGGGTTCGGGCTAGGCCCCTTAGTTCCAGTGAAGTGAAATCTTAACACTACAGCATACAATGACATTCTAGACAATTCTGTGCTTCCGACTTTGTGGCAACAGTTTGGGGAAGCTATTTTCCTGTTTCAGCATCCTGTTTATGCACAAAGCAATGTCCATACAGAAATGGTTTGTCGAGATCGGTGTGGAAAAACTTGACTGGCTGCACAGAGCCGTGACCTCAACTCCATCAAACACCTTTGGGATGAATTGGAATGCCGACTTCGAGCCAGGTCTAATCGCCCAACATCAGTGTCGTAAGTAACAATAACATTTTCTAGGATATAGACATATCTGATATTGGCAGAAAGCTTAAATTAATCTAACTGCACTGTCCAATTTACAGTAGTTAATACAGTGAAAGAATACCATGCGATTGTTTGAGGAGAGTGCACAGTTAGAACTTGAAAATCTATTAATAAACCAATTAGGCATATTTGGGCAGTCTTGATACAAAAGTTTGAACAGCAATGCAATGGTTCATTGGATCAGTCTAAAACATTGCATTATGGCCTTTCTCTTGCATTTCAAAAGATACTTTTTTATTTAAAAAACAAACAACTAAACACATGTTTTGTATCATATTTTACTAGATCCAATGTTCTCCTAATTTTCTCCAACATTATCTTAACATTTCCACAAACTTCAAAGTGTTTCAGTTCAAATGGTATCAAGAATATGCATAGCCTTGCTTCAGGTCCTGAGCTACAGGCAGTTAGATTTGGGTATGTCATTTTAGGCAAAAATTGATAAAAGGGGCAGATCATGATTTTGGAATGAGATGTTCGACTAGCAGGTGTCCACATACTTCTGGTCATGTAGTGCAGTTGGAAATAACTATATTACTTCCATTTAACATGCCAAAACCAGAGAATGAATAATATTGTTATATGAAGAGTAATATTGTGAAAGTTGGCTGATATCTACATGTCAAAAGTTAATTATCTTTGTAGTAGGCCTTGTAGTAGGCCTTGCATTGTCGGAACTAGAAGCACAAGCATTTCGCTACACTCGCATTTAACATCTGCTAACCATGTGTATGTGACAAATAAAATTTGATTTTGATTTGATTTGAGTTGATTTGATTTGATTTGGAATTCTAATATGTTCTTTCATTGTTCTTTAGTTTACAATTGGCTCATTCATCCCCCTCCTCTCCCCTGTAACTATTCCCCAGGTTGTTGCTGTAAGTGAGAACGTGTTCTCAGTCAACTTACCAGGTAAAATAACGAATAAATAAAAAATACAAAAAAAATGAACAAAACACTCCCCAGCCACATAATTTCCCTATTGATTTCCTAGGTATCGAGCTGTTGCATCCTGGAATCTAATCAAAGGCATTGGGGTTTCAACGTGCACAGCAGTAGAAATAACTTTGATATGGGTTATATCAACAATCTTGGCTGTGCCTGAAGTTGTCGGCTTTGATACGATAATAATGGACCATAGAGGACAACATCTGACAATATGTCTCCTTCATCCCAACAACAAAAATCAGTTCTTGCAGGTAATTTGTGAATCCAGACAAAATTGAGTAATATAGAAAATAAGGTCAATAATATGTTTTCTTTTGTTTTCTTTTGATAATAAATGAAAATGACACTGATTATATAATGAAGCCAGTGATGTGTGCTTATCATCACATTCCAGTAGTTAGATCAAATCTGAAACAGCAACACTAATACTGTTCTTTATTATGTTTTCATAGCAGTTTTATAAATCAGCAAAAGACTGGTGGCTTTTCCGGCTTCTACTTCAGCATGCCGCTGGCTTGCACGGCTGTCTTCTACACTCTGATGACCTAGAAGATTCTGAGGAGGAATGAGCATGCACTGAGCAACTATACCGAACAGGTGAGTACAGACCAGAAATCTCCAGCTCTAGAACTGGAGTGCTATTAGATGTGTAGTTTTCTGCTCCAGCCCAGCAGTCATACTTTTGGGCGACGTGCTCAACAACAACAAAAATGGCACGCCCAAATAAACCGGGCCACAGGCTAGTTGAGCAATTATTACAAGAAGGAAAGGAGCACAATCTGATGAGTAAAGTATTTTGCTAAACTATTTTGCTAACCAATGTTTGTATCTGTTAGGCAATGATTATTTGGCTCCAGCCAGGCTCAATCTCTTATTGAACAGTGCAAACTGTGCTCTTCTTCAGACCAAAGTCCTGACAAAGTTCACTTGAGCACCCCTCCTCTTCGGCCGATGCCAAAATAGTCCTAATCACCCGCACACAAGTCTTCAGCCGAGGCCAGAAACACAGTCTGTGTGAAATGATTATGTTGCTCCTAATCTTCAGCCGAATGCCAAACGCTGTCATCCCTCGCACACTCCCGTCTTCGGGATAAGTCAGGCTAAGCTATGTTAGCTCGATACTCTTCGGCCTAATGCCCAACACTCAGTCTCTGCATCTATACACCCATTGTTCTTCAGGCTCTGTCCAAGCTACAATCTTAGAAAAAAAAGTGCTAAGTAGAACCATACAGGATTCTTCGGATTGTCACATTAGGGGAACTATTTTTGTTGCTGGGTAGGGTTCCTCAAAGAACAGCTTGTATATGGTTCTACCTAGAACCCTCTAGGAAGGGTACTACAAAGAACCATTTATCATCTAAAGGTACTTCCTAGAACTGCCTATGAGAACCCTTCTACTGAGAATCCTTTTATCTTTGCAGGGTTCTTCCTAGAACCCCCTATGAACTGTTCCGCCAGCCTTATTAGAATTTAAAATGTCATTATTTATGACAATACATTACTTAAATCACAAGGCCTTTCTTTGAGGGCCTAGTTATACACTAACACATTGGTGTTAGGAATCGCCTGGTTTACAGGCCACATCAGGCCTGAAAATTACATTATGCTGGCTGGCAAAGTGATGTGTATTGGAATCCAGCCAGAGTTAGGATAGACAACAAGTGGGATTATTAATCACCCTCATCCTGCATTCAGAATGACTGCCAGGGTAGGGAACGTTGACTACTGAGAACCTGGAACAACCTCTAAGTAGCGGGTGCAATATATCCAACAGATTGGATTAGTTTAGAAAAATGTGTTATTTATTTTCGTGTAGCATAAAATGTAGTGACCAATCAATGTAAATGCAAAACCACAGATATTACATTAAAACAAACAATTCTGAAAATCTCACTGCAATAGAGCATTCTGGGAAATATTATATATGGTTCTAAGAATCATCAAATAACTATTTCTTCCAAAAACGGTTCTTAGGATGTTAAATGTTCTAGGTAGAAGAACCCCATTTACAAAGAACGCTTTTCTTACAAAAATGATTATTCTGATTAAAACGGTTCTTGGTAGAAACCTATCCCTAGGCAAAGAACCAACTCATGTCATAGCTTTACCAAAACAAAGTAGTGCTCACCGCCATTCCTCGCCTGGCGAACTCATGCCGTATCCTCAACGCAATTGCTCCCCAACACCCGAGAATGGGGTTTCCTACCCAGTCCTCAATACAGAGTCCTGTCCCACTCGCACGTGTGCAGTTCCCCGCAGTTACTTGCACGCAGGTGAATTAATCAATGTGTGGCCATACAGTATGTCTACAAACTCCATTTATCACAGTACAAAACTTGCACCCCCCCCCCCCTGTGCAAATGTAGCCTGTCATTACAGCCATAAACGATGATGCATTTTCAAAAACAAGAAAGGCTACAGAAATAAACTGCGGTTTGCACCTACATTTGAAGCTGAACGTAATTCATGTTAACAGCCAATATAAACTAGGGATACAGTGCATTCAGAAAGTATTCATTATTTTTCCACATTTTGTTATATTACAGCCTTATTATAAAATTGACTCAATTGTTTTTTCCCCCTCATCAATCTACACAAAATAGCCCATAATGACAAAGCTAAAACAGTTTTTTTACAAATGTATTGACATTCATAGTCAGACCCTTTGCTATGATATTCAATGTATTCGAAATGCTTCAGTCTGGTTTTAGACCCCATCATAGCACTGAGACTGCACTTGTGAAGGTGGTAAATTACCTTTTAATATATATATATATTGTTATCAAAAGCAATCACTTTTGCATGGGAAAACAGAATACTGCAAATTACTACATGTGCTTAATTACATCACTTTTGTTTTGAGCCGACTTCGCCATCTGACAGAGCAGGGCAGGCACCTGGCTCACGCCTGGAAGGTAGCCCAGTTCCAAAACAAATGCAATCAATTTACACCCGGTGCAAAAGGCTAGATTAATCAAATCCCCTCATAGAGTCTGGATCTGAGTACCTCCCAAACGATTTCTGAAAGCCAAAATACATTCTAACTGTGCTGATTGGTCCAAGAAACCGATGGGATGGCCCAGAGCCAGAACACGTGGGTAAGTGGCGCTTTGAAAATTTGTCACTGGCTTTAATTTTCTGATTGGTTAGAGATGATCCAATCGCTGATGACTTTGTTTTGTACAACAACCCTCATATTGATGTCACAACAAATGACGTCAGTCCCACAGATGACTTTAACAACGGCAGTCTCAGACTGAAGTATTTAGAGAACATAGAGCAGCAGAATAATTACATTTGAGTCATCAGGCAAGGGTAGCCCTGTTCTTCCTGACAAATATTTTTATAAATTCGCTAGAGTAATAGTGAAAGCACTACGAAGTTACTGTTGTTTATCTTTAGACATATAGCCTGTTGGCTCCCAAACTAGGCCTGAAATATGAAAATTATGAATCAGAGATGAGTCAGTTGTAGTTTGCTGAAGTGTATTTCATATGGATGATAAACGTAGGCCTACTCTGTTTTTGGCAAAATTGGAGGAAATTAAACAAGTTATTTATGGCTTTAATCGATGTGTACGCGCCTTTGCGTGCCAAGGCTGATGACTGGTCATTGATCAATAATCAAGACTTGCAACTTTTTGGTTCTGAAACATAGATGAGAAGTTAATGGGTTCAGAACAACAATGCAAAAAAATGTATATCCCCCCAACAAAATGGGGGTGGAAATTAATTTTAAAAACCTGCACATCCAGTAGCTCTCCAAGACAGGATTTAGCGACCCATGGTGTAGACAAGTGCGCTCCCTCCATAATATATTTATTCATATGATGACATTAAAATGTCTGACATAAATCTCATCTGTTTTCACGGAGACGAGAAGTGGCCAAGGCAGTGTTTTGCTTAGTGCTTGTGTTTGCCCTCTGGTGGTTACCGCTGTACCTGAGCAGAGTCTTTCAACTCACCATATATGATGAGAAGGAGCCCAAAAGGTGTCAGATACTGAGGTAAGGTAAAAGGATACATACGATTGTCACTGCTGTTTTTAATTGTGGTATGTGTTACTTACTTTATCCACTCATCCTTTTTAGTGTATTTCTTGTCCTGTACTATATTGGCATTAATATAGCATAGCTGAACTCCTGTATCAACCCTATTGCTCTGTACATGGTCAGCAAACTATTTGAAACCTGTTTTTAAGGTAAGATACAATATAATCTTCCTCATTTTTTGCTATTTCAGTTCTTACACATGAGACAGAAGAGGTATAGGCTGACAGTGTGATGGATGCTGTATGGACTCTGTTTAAGGTCATTCCTGCCTCACTGACTGACACCACTACATTTGTGAGGGCAATGACTTGAGGAGGTGATAGTTGAAGAATACAGTCCTGGAAAACAGTGACCAAAGCTGAACAGGTCAATGCGGAATCATCGTACACTCATAGCAAAGGTTTAATCTAAGGGCATTCACAGTGCTAGTTTGCATGTTAATAAGAACATTTACAGCAAAGTAAATCTTGGAAATCTGAGTCTGTTGATAGTAATTTCTGCAGCCCAGAACCCAAATCTTCAGCCAGCTATATTAAGTCTGTCCACAACATATTAATTGATAGTTTGGTGGTTGACTGTATGTATTTTTGTCTATGTCCCTTAGAAATGCCTATGTTGTTGGTGCATACAGAGTTCTGTCTTACTATCCAGGTCTGTACCAAAACATTTCAAGCTTCTACTTTTAAAAATCCACCTTTCCAGAAACAAGACTCTGACCATTGTCGCTTGCTATAGACCACCCTCTGCCCCCAGCTGTGCCCTGGACACCATATGTGAATTGATTACGCCCCATCTATCTTCAGAACTCGTGCTGCTAGGTGACCTAAACTGGGACATGCTTAACACCCCGGTCATCCTACAATCTAAGCTTGATGCCCTCAATCTCACACAAATGATCAATGAACCTACCAGGTACAACCCAAAAATCCGTAAACATGGGCACCCTCATAGATATCATCCTAACCAACTGGCCTCCAAATACACCTCTGCTGTCTTCAACCAAGATCTCAGCAATCACTGCCTCATTGCCTGCATCCATAATGGGTCTGCGGTCAAACGACGGTCAAACGCTCCCTAAAACACTTCAGCGAGCAAGCCTTTCTAATCGACCTGGCCCGGGTATCCTGGAAGGATATTGACCTCACCCTGTCAGTAGAGGATGCCAGGTTATTCTTTAAAAGTGCCTTCCTCACCATCTTAAAAAAGCATGCCCCATTCAAAAAAATGGAACCAGGAACAGATATAGCCCTTGGTTCACTCCAGACCTGACGCCCTTGACCAGCACAAAAACATCCTGTGGCATACATACCCTCGTAAAACTGACCATCCTACCGATCCTCGACTTCGGCGATGTCCTTTACAAAATAGCCTCCAACACTCGCAAATTGGATGTAGTCTATCACAGTGCCATCCGTCACCAAAGCCCCATTATACTACCCACCACTGCGACCTGTACTCTCTCGTTGGCTGGCCCTCGCTTCGTACTCGTCGCCAAACCCACTGACTCCAGGTCATATACTCGTCTTTGCTAGGTAAAGCCAAACCTTATCTCAGCTTACTGGTCACCATAGCAGCACCCACCCGTAGCACGCGCTCCAGACAGTATATTTCACTGTTCACCCCCAAAGCCAATTCCTCCTTTGGCCGCCTTTCCTTCCAGTTCTCTGCTGCCAATGACTGGAACAGACTGCAAAAATCACTGAAGCTGTAGAATCATATCTCCCTCTCTAACTTTAAGCACCAGCTTTCAGAGCAGCTCACAGATCACTGCACCTGTACATATCCCATCTGTAAATAGCCCATCCAACTACCTCATCCCCATACTGTATTTATTTATTTATCTTGCATGTTTGCACCCCAGTGTCTCTACTTGCACAATCATCTTCTGCACATCTATCACTCCAGTGTTTAATTGCTATATTGTAATTACTTCGCCACCATGGCCTAATTATTGCCTTACCTCCCCATTTGCACACACTGCATATATACTTTTTCTACTGTATTATTGACTGTATGTTTGTTTATTCCATGTGTAACTCTGTTGCATGTGTCAAACTGCTTTATCTTGGCCAGGTCGCAGTTGTAAATGAGAACTTGTTCTCAACTAGCCTACCTGGTTAAATAAAGGTGAAATTTTAAAATATCCGCCTCAAGTTTTGCCACTTTAAGAGGTGCAGTCTATATTGAAGTCAAGGTTACAGGAGCAAGCTGAGCAACATTAGAGCTGAAAGCCCACCTCCACTTGAGTAAGAGGACACTTGGCAACTTAACACAATAAATTACTTTGACATATGTACTGTTGTTTCTTGCGTTATCTGGTGCAAACAATTACCTTCAGAAGTCACATAATTAGTTAGATTGCACGCTGGTAGACTTTATTTAAGTGTCACATGATGTCAGTATATCTACACCTGCTCTGAAAGGCCCCAGAGTCTGCAACACCACTAAGCAAGGGACACCACCAAGCAAGGGGCACCATGGAGACCAAGAAGTTCTCCAAACAGGTCAGGGACAAAGTTGTGGAGAAGTACAGATCAAGGTTGGGTTATAAAAAATATCAGAATCTTTGAACATCCCACAGAGCACCATTAAATCCATTATTAAAAATGGAAAGAATATGGCACCACAACAAACCTGCCAAGAGAGGGCCGCCCACCAAAACTCACAGACCAGGCAAGGAGGGCATTAATTAGAGAGGCAAAGAAGAGGCCAAAGATAACCCCGACAGAGCTGCAAAGCTCCACAGCGGAGATTGGAGTATCTGTCCATAGGACCACTTTAAGCCGCACACTCCACAGAGCTGGGCTTTACGGAGGAGTGGCCAGAAAATTATTTTAAAAAATAAGCTAACACGTTTGGTGTTCGCCAAAAAGCATGTGGGAGACTCACCAAACATATGGAAGAAGGTACTCTGGCCAGATGCGACTAAAATTGAGCTTTTTGGCCATCAAGGAAAAAGCTATTTCTGGTGCAAACCCAACACCTCTCATCACCCCGAGAATACCATGTTTTTCATCGGCAGGGCCTGGGAAACTGGTCAGAATTGAAGGAATGATGGATGGTGCTAAATACAGGGATATTCTTGAGGGAAACCTGTTTCAGTCTTCCAGAGATGAGAGACTGGGATGGAGGTTCATCTTCCAGTGGGACAACGACCCTAAGCAGACTGATAAAGCAACACTTGAGTGGTTTACGGGGAAACATTTAAATGTCTTGGAATGGCCTAGTCAAAGCCCAGACCTCAATCCAATTGAGAATCTGTTGTAGGACTTAAAGATTGCTGTACACCAGCGGAACCCATCCAACTTGAAGGAGCTGGAGCAGTTTTGCCTTGAAGAATGGGCAAAAATCCCAGTGGCTAGATGTGCCAAGCTTATAGAGACATACCCCAAGAGACTTGCAGCTGTAATTACTGCAAAAGGTGGCTTGACAAAGTATTGACTTTGGGAGGGTGAATAGTTATGGACGCTCAAGTTTTCATTTTTTGGGGGTCTTATTTCTTGTTTGTTTCACAATAAATATTTTGCATCTTCCATGTTGTGTAAATCAAATGATACAACACCCCCCAAAAAAAAAAAATTATAATAATAATTTCAGGTTGTAAGGCAACAGAATAGGGAAAATGCCAATGACTCTAGGCGTCACATTTACTGTTAGTGGTATACTGCTGTTTTAGTAACAAAACCTGTGGCACTGTCTGTTGTGAGATGGTCATCAGTTGAACATCTTCTTTTTAGCATGTGACACTCCGACAGAGAGAGTGAGACCTCAGGCCTTGGCTCACTCCCGACCACCACACCATGTTTCACGACAACCTACATCATACACACTATAGGTTGATATGCCTCAGCCCGTAAAATGACTGTATTGTTTCAGATGTTTACCTGGAAAAGCTGGCCTTAAGGCAGTTAGTGTTGGCACATATCCAGCATTACACGCTCTTACCACCTGGAAAGAGATTACCCAGATACATAGAGAATAGTGCTCAGTTTCTACAAATGCTGCTGTACCTCAGCAATGTACTGAGGATTTAATGAGGATTTTGAAAGAGCTTATAGCCAAATTAGTTCTCCTATTTAATATCAAGACAGTGTCAGAGAGGGCATGACAAATTATTAGGACACAAATGTATATTTCCGTCGCTCAGAGAGTCTGAGAGAAAGCCTTCCTCTCACATCGACTTAAACGTTTGTGTTGATCCCTTTTACATCCCAATCCTAGAGAAACCTATCAAATCTGAGACACCGGTGGGTTCTGCCTTCCCTGCTGAATGACTGATGGTGGCCTATTTTTAATGCATTGTTAAATGTGTAATGCATGGAGACACTTTATAAAAGACCTGCGAGTGGAAAACGGAGGTGGCAGAATGGGGTCAGAAAGGGGGAGGGGGGTTTGAGCACCTGATGGGTCCTGTCACCAGGACAAGGCAAGCGCAGATAGGAAGGATTTCGTCTATTCAATACCTTATCAATCGACTGAACTATTTCAGCAGGAATTCTATTGCTTCCCATAGTGTATGGAAAGTGTCACTTCTGGAGCGAGAAGCTGACTTTCAACCTGTTATGAAAAGATCGTAATTAGCTGTCAGGGCCAGATCATTTTAATGCAATATAATAATGTTCTGAGCGAGAGTTTCTGTACTCCAACGTTACATCCTGTACCTGGCAGACTGTAAAGTATGTGTGTGTTATTTATAAAGATGTAAATAGTTGCATTTTTTTATGTTTTGGGAGATACAATGATTTATGCCCAGACATATTAAATTAGCATCCATGAATCAAATCATGGATAAAATTGTGATTTGTGTAAGATATTGCTCAAAGTCACTCTTATGGCCCCGTGCAGGTTCTTGGTTTTTCTTTTGATCTTCAATTCATGTAAATGTCAAACACATTCCTGTTTATGTATGATTGTAATCCCCTTTTCCTTTTCCAGTGTCAGAATACAACATTGTTTACCTCCTTTGTCTGCTTCTCTGCCCATTTCACATTTCACCAGTAGGCTGCGCTAAAGATTTAACGGAATCAATCTCAAAGGAGTGACTTTCAAGTGCCAAAATGAAATGGACCAGATATATTCTCCTCCAACGTTAGTACGAACTCATAATCATAATCCCCTAAATGATATAATCGCGACGCATGTACAGACAAACGCTATCATAATCATGCAATTACAGGCTCATTTGAACAACTATCCTATTCAATCTGTGCATGATATTTCTCCTAAAATATGTTCCTTCGTAGTGAATAAAGGGCGGGGGGGGGCGTGCTTTCCAACCCACACTGCTTTGATACCTGCTGTGTTACAGACACTCATGCACTTCATCTCTCGGAGCTGCTCTAGTGCTTTGACAGCCTGGCACACACAGTGATGCTGTGGCACAGACACTGGGGTCATGGAACACTCCTTTACAACACAACCAATTTGTGTTGTTTTGATCTAGGAGACGATCTGGTATAGCAACTCATCCGAGCGGAATATCACAGGGAACATCTCAAATAACCGGCTATACTTAGACAATGCACAGTGTGAAATGGTTCGTCTCTCTATACATCTTTTTAGAATCATCACCTTTTTTTATTTTTTTTAGCTAAGAAATCTTCCTTGTCTTGTTCACTTTGTGTTTTCTTTCTGATCCCCACTTTTCTCTCATATTCTCAATTATTGCTGGACCTTTTCCTGTCACAGCAAATTAACGGCAAATCACACAGAAACAAATTGTGTGTGCTATCCTGTTCCCCGCAGTTGTGTCATGACTGGCAGATGACATTGAGACAATCATGGCCTTACGTCCCCAGAGACTGTGACGTCGGTGTCAACTTCTGCGAGAGAGGGAGAGAGAGAAGTTGTCTGAGACCTTCCCGAAGTAATCTCTGTGCACACAAGACCCAGATACGGTTTCCCATGGTGGCACCGAGACTCCCCAGACTGTGGATTTAATTAAACAGTGTGAAATTAATTAATCAGTGGGGCGGCAGGTAAAGGGACTTCTCACTGGAAGTGCTCACACAACCCAGACAAGCATTTCATGTGTACTGACAGTTATTCGTTTGCTGTATGTTTTATTATAGTGTGTGAATATATATATATGGAGATCCGAGGAAAAGCAGGGGAGATTAAAAATACACGAAATAAAGTATATCAAAATAACAACTCTCCAAAAATCTAAGTATGAACCTTTGTTTGATCTGTTCTATAAATTAATGTAAAAAAAATACTTCTGTATAATAATTTGCTGCAAATTAGATGGAAATTAGATTTAAAAAAAATATATTTTCAGTTATCTGGGGAATCTGCCTGGAGAGCTTTTATTCTTCCATCTGGCTCAAAATGCTGTCCATATGGTAATTATGTACAGTAGTGTTGCAGGAGTATTGGTCTGATGCCTACTGGCAGAAGGAGTCTGCCTGTGACAAACTGCTGTTAGGATCTGATGTGAGTGGAGGGAGATAATGAGGCTGTTGTAAGCCTTAAGTATAGAGCCTGCCCCAGGGATGGCATATCTAAGCGCTCAGGCTCTCATTGTTGCACGTGCTGCAGAGGATTAAAAACACATTTACTTTCTTCTCCATAAACTTTGTCAGTACTCCCAGCAACACTTTTGGACAACTTGCTCTTTCATGTTGTAAGCCTCTTGACATTTGTGCGGAGGAGCTACTAACTTCACAATTTGCAAATGTGAAGTCTTGATTTGTGCCTTGAGGTATCTATAGCTCTGCTAAAGCCCGTCTAGAATAGGAGTACAAAACCAGTGGAAAGGTTTCTGCAAAACACATCGGGAAAGCCTGGGAAACAATCCCGTTGTATTACATAGACTTTAGTACTGCCTTAATCTCAAAGCATTTACTAACAAGGTAAAAGTACAGTAGGTGGTCTGGAAACAGAATGTCTTAGTCCTTAGGGGTAGTAAACCTTTCTCAAAGCAAGTCTATACAATCCCTCTCTGTACTATAAAGATAACCCACCTCCATCATTGTGGCTTTCTCTGTAGTCAGATGCAATATGGAAACGCCCACCATACTAACCATCTCTTTTGAACCAAGAACCAATCATACAGTCCCCTATAATGGCCAGTTTACACCTACACTCCACCTACACACAGGTTTGAAATTCAAGTAAAAGAAGGCAACTGTGTGCAATACATGGAGAGGCAAAGTAGACAGTGAACAGTGCATGTAGAGAAATGCTGGTGCCTAGGAGAATTTCAACATTTCATTAAGTACTAGTGTTTCATTAGATGCAAACAGATCTAAATAAGCAATTTACAGTTTGAACATACTGGAATAAACAGGGCAAGCCTTTTTGTACAGAACCAGCAGGCATTTAATTAATGGGCATTTGGGGCTTGCATACTAAATAAGTGAGAGGGAAGGCTGCCACTACAGCCTAAGGCAGGATAACTTCAGAGAGACCCGCTAACAGAAGGGGGGAGTCAGACCACTGGGCTAGTGGTCACTCAACCATGGGATTAAAAAGCTTTTAATCCATGTTCCAAAATCATTCTCACCATACAAGGGGAAAATAAAAGATACATGTAGGTGTTGATATTTCCATGGGAGAAAAAAATCAAGTCATGTTACGTGCTCTTTTCTGAAAATGCCACTAACAATGAAAGCATTTCAGTGTTCTCTTGCGGAAAAACATAATGAGCAGGTCTAAAAGGTTTTCTGTGTACTGGGTTAGATGCAAAGCGCACTGTCACTACCGCTTATTCTATTAATGTCTGAATGTAATGGAAAACATGCAATCAAATGCAGGGAATGCCTGCCAGTGTGGCTCGCACTACTAATGTGTTAGAGGCAACAACAAGCCTTTTCCAACAGACCAACTCATGTATTCACGGCATATTCCAGAAAGTGCAAAAGCTTGATTAGTAAGCCCCCATGTATCAAATCGTTACTAGTTACAAGTGTCTACATTGTATTATATTGAGGTATGCAGGTGCCTGTGAAAGAAAAAAAATAACCTTTTGAGCTTGCGTTCTTGCAGTTTCACACAGCTGCAGTCAGAACCCTGCCAGCCTGTCCTTGTTTTGATGGACGATGATGAAAAGCCTGGCACTCCCCCGCCCTGGGCTGTAGTGGGCTGAGTTGGACTCTGTGTCTATGGTTTCCCATTAGCAAGGGAGTTCAGGTTTGCAGTCTGGCTGCTGGGCACAGCGGGTCAGTGCTCACAAAGGCCTGTTTGTTCCCTGGCCTGAAGGGCTCCCTGGGTAAGCATGGCTCCAGAGGGGAGACAAACACACTGGGGCTGCTGCTCCTCCAACACATTTGTCTCTTCCACCCTCTACAGGGGTACATTTCTCTTCTAGGGAGGGATGGCGAAAGGAAACACATTTTTGAGAATGTGGCCCGGGGATACGATAACTTCTGTTGTTCTGGGCAATGGAATTCTCTCAGTGTAAATAGTTTTTTTTGGCTTTGCTTTGTGGTGATTGAGATTTTTTTCTTGGCTTTGAGTTTTTCCCTCTTTCCTGGTTGTCTGTAGAGTCAGAATGTTTTCCTTAGTGTTGTTTCTTTAACCGTGATATATCCACACTGTGCCAAAAGGATGACCTAGTGGCCTTCACTATACTCTATCTTCTTAATTGACCTTCCAATTACACAAATGACATATATAGAGTGTCTGACTTAGTTGAACTGAAGTTCATACTACTTCTGAAATCCAATGGGGTCAATATGATCAATTAATTATTTTATGCTACCTCTCATATTCACACGCACTGTCAGGCTGTCATTTCTAAGAGACAAAATAAATGGCAGCCTCGTCTACTCTTGCTCTTACTGCTGTCAGGTCAGAGATACAATACAGCGCTGCAATCTACAGTCCAAGTATAACTCCATTATTGAGAGGACTTTAAATTGGGAGCTATGTGACACACAGCGGGTTGATTTAGTTTAATGACCATGACAGTGACAGCGCAGTGATGGAAATTGGACTCCCCCTGCAAATTTACATCACTTCAGGGTACTTGGGGCTCTTTTAGCGGTTGCACTTCAGAGCACGAGCCATCAGGAGGTCCTGGATATGTCACGCTTGTCACCTTCCTTTAAGTGTATCTGCAGACGTGGGAGGGGGATTAATATTATATAGCCTACGGAGGCAAACGTACTGTCTTATCAGCACTGCAGATGTGATAAGCACCTCGACCCCATGAAAAACCAGGAAAGATCTCTGCATCAACACAAGCATCTCTTTGTGTTTCGCCTTCACACTGCTACATGCTTTCAATGGCGCTTCACAGACAAAACGGGTGCAATTTCACATTTGTTGTAATTTGACGAGCAGGGATCATTCCATGTGAAATCGACTCGATCTCAGCGTGACCCTTTTCAATTATTTAGGAAGTTGCAATATGGCTTTAGATATGCTGGTCTGATTTCCTGTGATTTGCAGATGTGGGGGGGATTTACACTTAAACTCCACTCTAGGTTTTGGTGGAAAATGGGTTGGCAGGACATTGTGATCACGTCATGTGGCTGCTTAACCTCCCTCCACACCTGTCTCTTTGCTTTTTACTGAAGTGTCACTTTTACTGAAATGAAATGTCAGTTTCCCTGACACTCATTTCACATTAGATCACATTAGTTCACCTCAACGAAGATGTGATTAGCACTGTCATTAGTTTCAGGGGAAACCTACACCATACCGTCATGGAAACTGTACATTATCTTTATTAAGCATTTATAATGATCACTGTATACATTTCCATACATTCCATCAAAGACAGTGTAGTGCAAAAAAGCATTGGTAGGCTATAATATGTTTACTGAAAAGATATGTTGAAAAGAAAAGACAGATATTAGGTTATGTTTATTCCCTAAATCAAAAGCTGCTGCTGTGCTTCATTTGTTTTGGCCTTTTTGTTTTTTCAAGTGTTGCCTGCAGAGAAGGTGTACGTGCTGTATATGCTAAATGTTGCCACGAGGGTCCAGGTGGAAATGTGGCTTGGCTGGCCTTTTCTTACTAAATCATGCGGCTGAGGTCCCTGTTTCATCCTAGCAAGCATCGCTCGCCTGCTGCGATCAGGTATTTACAACCAAATTTAAAGTTACAAAATAAATATCTGCATAGAAATTACAATATTGCTTACAGAACATGACCTTTCAGACGTTTGGTGTATTTGGCATAATCGGTATATTTGGCTTGAGAAAATGGGTGTCCTACTTACACTATACCTAATATGCGGGCCACCCACCAGCGGCAAGGCAGAATCACTCGACAAGCTACCTGACAGCCTCTGTAGTTGTAGGGCCAAGGCCAGTGGCCGCCCAACGGTTCGCAAATCCTCTGACAGTGGGTGTAGCTGCGTCGGCACTCTGAGCAGCAGATCCCCTGGTGGTCTAGCATTGGGTCAAAGGTCATGGTGCCCTCCTCTCCCTCCTGATTGCGCTGTGGAGTGGGAGGTAAGTTATTCATGTTTCTGTTCAATGTTTTCAAATTAACTTCATATGCAGCACACCATTTCTTTTCAGTTGTCCAACTGTGCCCTTTTCGGCATAGCCTACGGTTCTAACAAGCTGAATCAACGTGCAGTGGCAAAGGAGGTAATGATTTTCACTTCCGTTTGTGAAACGCAGGGCCATAAACACGGGGTGTAAAGTTATCACCTACTGCTAGTGACCTTAGATGGCAGCTGTTCATCTAACACCTACCCACCCATGGCACTTTCCAACTAATCTAGTGAGCATTGAGTGTGGGTTTGCACAGATCCCCTCCCCACTGTAGAACTCCTTGTCAAGGATGTTATGACATGTTTTGCCCTAACACAGACTTGGAAGCTCACCGTTCAGTGAAGTATCTTACAAAGGAAACCTGGGGTGCCAAAATAATATCAAAGCTTGAAGAAAACAACTCCTCTTTAAAGTGTACCGACTTCTCAGTACTCACATGGTAGGGGTTTTCTGGGTTGTAGGCAGAGCCGGTGGCTGCTGAGCCCGTGGCCTCCGCCTCCTCCTCTGTGGCTCTCTTGGAGGTGCTATTCTCTGCACGGCTCACTGTGTTCCTCTCCTCAGCAGCTGCCTCAAACTCCTCCATGTCAAACTGACGCTTGGTTCTCTGGGTGTCTCTCTTTCTCCTCTCTCCATCTGTTCCATGAAGCCACAGGAGGCATAGGTATTGGGTCAATAACCACAAGGCACACCACAAATGTCCTCCGAGCAAAATTCTTACATCTAATCGGTCTCTCTGTCGTGCTGAATAATTGAATTAGTTACAGTGATATCAAGGATTCCTTGCATATTTCAAGATCATTCTTTTTTAATGTAAGACAATAGGGGACTCTTGTTTAAGTCTCCAAATAATGTACATCCTGAGAATGTTCAGGTTGTCTTGCTCACTTTTGAAAGACAAATCAGAATGGTTAAAGCATGTAAATTACTTTTACAGATGAATGGCCATTGACTGGTCTGTGTTTATTATTGGGTAGAGGCCAGTTCTACTGTAAATTGGGAAAACCAGTTCTACATTTCCTGTCTTGTGGTTTACAGTCTATCACTTCTCATTCTATAACAACTTTATCTATTTTGCAATCTATAATCTCGTTCTATAACAATTACATATCTCATTCTAGAACAGCCAATACCTATTCTACACTTAACTTTGTGTTTCTCATTCTATCACCAAGCCATGTGATAAGCAAGAGCCAAGACAGAGGAACCTTTAGGATAGGTGGGTTGGAGCCAGAAGATGGGCAGGTCTCCACAGAGGTCCAGGATCTTGGTGCTGAGGAAGCTGCTGTCCTTCAGGGGCTGGTCAGCAGCCACCCACATCAGAGACTCCTCATCAAACTTCACTGGCATGATCTCATCTTCCTGACAGGGTGAAAGACACCTCATGAGGCCATTATTAATACAGTATGGCCACAGGCTTATCACCATTTATAATGCATTTTACATCCATGTCACTCTATCAACAAATGTATGTAAACAAATGAATGAGTTTATGTAAAGCTGTAATGAATCATTGACATATCCTTGCGTAATATGAATGAAAATCTAGAACAGAAGGGGGTGTCTATATTTTCACATAAAGTTAGTGTAATACGGTCAGTTATAGCATTATGGCTAGTTATGTTTAGTATATAAACTCTTAGAAAAAAAAGGTTTCCAAAATGGTTCTTCTTACGCTGTCCCCATAGGAAAACCCTTTTTGGTTCCAGGGAGAATCCTTTTGGGTTCCATGTAGAACCATCTGTGGAAAGGGTCCTACATGGAACCCAAAAGGGTTCGACCTGCAACCAAAAGGGTTCTTCAAAGGGTTCTCCTATGGGGACAGCCGGAGAACCCTTTTAGGTTCTAGATAGCACCTTTTTTTCTAAGAGTGTAGCTTACTGTACCAGGTCAAACATCAATGACTCCTTGTTGAGCGTCTCCACCTCTGGAAGGTTGGCCTTGATTTGCGATTTAATATAACACTTCTCCCCTCCAGAGAACCGGATTCCTGTAATTCCCTGAAGCAGGAGTCACAGAGATGGGATATTTACACTCACATCTTTGCTACTTTCCTAAGCACATGCCAACTCTCCGTTGAGCTACTTCGGAGAGAAAATAAGTACAACTCACAATGTGAAAGTCATGAATCTCCAACGCCTCGTCATTTCCACTCCCAGTTCGGAATCTTTCCAGATTATTATCGGAATCGATTTCCATGGAACCCTCCTCCACCTTTCCATTGATGCTCATACTGTAGTGTACATTGTACACCTAATGAGATTTTAAAATTGAAAGTTACAATGATATTCAAGGTCATGCATAATACATACAGTAAACCATCATAATAATTATTGAAATATTTAACTTGCCAGCTATGAGCTACAAGTGCTCAATAGAATGTTATAAAGCTCTATGTGTAGTACCCAAACCTACAATTATAATAGCCAGAGATAGGCCAGCAAGCTTTCTAACAATAGCCTTTACTGCAAAATCCTACCATGACACAATGCTTCAAAATACCTCCCCTCCTTGTATTCTAATGTGCAACACTTAAAATATTGTGTGATGTGTCGTCCAATCACACAGCTGATTTGAATATAATGTCTCAGAGGAGGGCAGCAGGGCCTTGACATGGATCTATCTTGAGATGTTTGCCCCATAGGTGAGCCCATTATATCACAAATAAATATTGAAGTATCTCTAATGAGACAGTCACCACCACCAAGCCTTAGTTACATGCCCAAAATATTCACATGAACACTATGTGATTCTAATGTGAAATTGGAAAGGTTGATATAGAATTAATTACATTATTTAACAGACATTTAATAAGATTTCAACCAGCAAATCCAAATGCCGTTTTCAATGCCCACCATCCACTGGTAATGTAGTAGATGGTTGTTTTATGATGAATGATTGATTATGTGCAGAGATTTGTTTACCAAGATAACACATTTTTTTCATTTAAAAAATGTGACATGGTTAAAGGTGGCAGACGATTCAGCCTACATTTCTCGTTCCCAGGGTTACAGGTAAACCATCTCCCACAAGTTGAAGGTAGATTTACCTGTCTCGTCCGCATTAAGTTACATCATATAATGACCCATCAAATGAACGACAAATTAAGGCTTACATTTTTGTCACTGGCTTTCCAGAGGTAGAAAGCTCCAATAGATCCGCAAAGCATCAGCACTGCTCCGGCAATGAGAGCCGCAGCCCCAAATCTCAAGAGACGACCAACAGCAACGGGGGTCTTCGTGGCCGACGTACTGTATGCCTTTAGAAAGGTCAGAATGCTAAGTGAGCAACAATGCACACAGTCAATGGCAAAGCATAGTGCCACGAGGAAGCCATATTTCATTTGCAATTCAAACGTTGCACACTAAAGACAATGTAATAGGCTAGGCCTACAGCTCCCGGGAATATGCATTTGAATTATTGAATTTAGGCTACTTACAGGTGGTAGGCATTGTTCAAAGTCCTCTGCAATTGGGACTTTCTCCGAAGTCTCTCCCATGATGGAGCACGTCTGTATGGTGATGGCGCACGTCTGTATGGCCACCGGTGTGGATTCTTTTGGTCGAAATGTCCAGTTTCAGTACTTCAGTGTGAATGACGTGCCACTGACGGAGGGCACGAGGAATTCCGGTGGTCGCCAAAATGGAATTTAGCATGTTTTTTTTTGAAGACTGGTTTTAGTCCATTTTTACCATTCTACCATTTATTTACACTCCATAGTTCCACGTTGGAGGTTGGTGAAAATGGAGCATGTCTAAAATAGCTAGGCTATAGGCCACTAAACTAGTTTCATATTTTGTTTGTTACGGTTGGAATGTACATTTTAATTTGTTTTCTGCACTAATTAATTTCTCAGTGAGAAATGTGGATTTTGTTACTTTTACAGGTGTTCATGGAATAGATTCACAAGAAGTCCAGGAGCATTGGTGAACTTTACCACAGGGGGCACAGGAGGTTATAACTTTGCTTTGTTACAACCAGATAGCTGGTTCAAGCAGCCCTAGCTGGCCTCTCATCATTACATTGTAGTTAAATGATTGGGGTTACTGAAATGCTGTCAGAGATTGGTCTTCATTTGGCCTTCTAATCAGACATGGCTTATTGTGATTCAGAAGAATGTGTCAGTCTCCAAAATCGTAGATTGGAAGTTCATGTGATTAGATGACTGGCCAGTCCCTATGGCCATCCTGCTCCCTCAGAGGTGATAACTAGAGCCATCATCTCCTTGTCTGTGTGCTCCTAATCATGACTAAGTGAGAAAGTGGACCTGAGACCTCGAGGGATTTGGATGTGAACGGCCACAGTTGCTTAGAAACAGGTAGAGGCTGGCTCACGCAATCTCTTATAGGACGATTGGTAAGCCAATAGCCAATCAGAGAGGTGAAGTGATTTTGACTGTCCCATTAGCAATGCATAATGGATATGCAAATTTTATTGTACATGATTTACTTGCTTGAAACACTATTTGGCCTATGTCACTGTTTCAAGTATGATCCTGTGCTGAGCGTATGCATTTAGCCCTCAAGGGTAACTTTAGGGAAGCACTGAGCTGGCTAATTGAGGTTATTCTGTGTGCTTTATAAATATTTTCTGACGAGGATAGGCTACACAATGCCTCTGAGACTTATAAGGCAAGGTGCAATACCATGCAGCAGGCATGTCATGTTGGTCATTTAGCTTTTCATGTAGCCACCTCTGATGAAATCCTGCCTTATCTATTTTGGATGAAGTTAAGCAACATAATATAGTTATAAATAATGAGTAAATGTTTCTAAAATGTTGCTATCAGGCATGATGTTGCCTTTTGTGCTAGGTTATGTGAGCAAAGTTCTCGCTCAATAAAAAAAGGATGTATGAAACCACTGTATTTTTAAGTTTGTTCTGTATGTGAAAAAAACACATCATTTGATTTTTAATATTTATTTCTGCAACGTAGTGACAAAATCTACTACAAACATGGTCATATTTGATACAGATTGTTTTCCACTTGATCAAGGGCCTGTTTAGCCAAAAGGTCCAATGGTCATGCCCCTTTAAATATTAAAATGTCAAACATGCTCTTCAAAGTTCATAATAAAATTGTAGTTTACATTGAATCATTATGAAAAATATATTCTTAATGTACAAAATCTTGCATATTACACATAATACAATAAACAGTCATACAGCATATAAGGAGACTGAAGACACTAAACACTTACTTTAACACTCTAACATCGCAACAATTGGCTATACAGTATATAAAGATGCATAATACTCATTAGATGGGTCGTTCCACCAAATGTGTGACTTTTGCGTCCCTTTGATATTTTAAGTAGAAATTGTGCAGATATGTCAATGTTAAAAGCCTGTTATATTAAAATGAAGTGCACTTTAATTTAGTCCACATGGAAAATCAAATAAATCAGATTTTTTTTTATATGAAAAAAAAATCTGCATTTTGACATGTCCCTCTAAGCATCCTCTGTGACTTCTAGTAAGATTTTAACCCACTTAAACCCCAACATTTCTCCAAGTTTTCACCATCATTGTAAAGCCCTAGTTATTTTGTTGCTTATACAAAATCATTTCTGAAGATTATTAATTATTTCATGTGAATAGGGATTTATTTTAAGATTTTTTAAAAAGGTCAACCCTGTTACGTGAATGTTTTAAAAGTATATTGAACATTTAATAGTCAAATGAAAGTGTAAAAGCAGGTGAGCTGGTTTTACTCTTTTTGGCAATTTTCTGGTGTTTTGTGGTGGAAAACTGAGCGGGTCAAGCATAACGCGTCAACCCTGTTACCCATAGATAGACAGGCTAGCCATTTTTTAATAATTACATTTTGTTTGTGAAGCTTGCATTCAATTGCCCCTCCTGTTGCACACAACAAGCATCCATTCCCCATCACAAGGGGATTTATAGCTAATTTAAGATGAAATCGTCAACCATTTTACAGTCAACCCTGTTAATTTATTTGGCACTTACTGTAGTATTTTTTATAATTCAACCTCTTGAGATGGGTAAATGTGTTTTTTTAAATTAAGTTAAACATGTGCTCTTTATGACAGAATGTAAGAATAAGGTGAAATCAAAAGTTTTTTTGCACCAAGTTCCAACTCAAAAGGCACCTAATTGGTGGAACGACCCAGATGAGCTTCGATTATTGTTCATTGTCCAGATCTTTTAGGACTGTCCATATTCTGGGAGGGATATCTCATCAGTCTCTAGTATCCTGGCTGGTGTTGGTGGACATACCAGAATATAATCCAATTCTTGGTGCTGGACTTTTTCATAGACACTTTGCAGACCATTGATTTTGGGTAGGTGAGCCTGTTGGTAGTAGGAGTCTCTTTGCAGAGTGTTTCGCGGCAGAGAGGCTGTCTTGGAGAAGGTTGAGAGGTGTGGTCCATGGGAGAGGCTGGTCTTGGCTCTAGTGGCAGAGGGGCTCCAGCATCGGTCTGAGTGGCCTAGGATTTTACACTCACTGGTGCAGGCCCAGAGACCTGTGGAAACAACACACCAGCCAAAACAGTTAGACCTTGATGAACCATGCTGCAAATGTTGGGGGTATTATAGCCTTCATTTTATGATACACCATTATCATTTAATATCTTGCCATAAAGACCTTGAGAACATCACAGAGAATAATGCCTTTCATTGAATTTTTAATAATGTGTCATCATTGTGACATATCATTGTGTCTGAAATCACATTAACAGTCTGTGATTGATTAGTAGTCCTTACTGTTTATCGGTGGGGAGTCTTTTTTGTGGCCATCTCCACTGATGTCAGAGTCGCTGTCGTTAAAGTCACTGTCTCCTTTCCCACTGTCCTTCCCACTGAACTGAGGATCTCGCGCGGAGATGGTTGTGAATGAATTACCCTTCCATATGGTTATGGGTCTGAGGGTTTCTTTCCTATAGCCAGGCAGTGTCGAATAACCCTGTGAGGAAGCAAACACAATACACACACACATTAGTTGTGATGGAAAAGCCAACAGCAAAACAATTGACAGCCATTCCATACAGCGAGCCAAAATGACTTACCTCCGAATTACCCTCCATTATTCTGTTGTCAAAGACACACTCCTTTACTTGTCTTCCATCATCAGGAGCTGTTTTTATTGTGTTGCTTGAGGCCAACGGTGCTTTCCCAGGGAAAGGGTGCACATCAAACACATTGCTTTTGTGGTTGGTGATCAATGAATCAATTTGTCTGCTCTCCCCCTTCTCCACGTGTGGCATGTCTTCATTTTCACTGTATCCCGCCTCTAGCTTAACCCGTTTACGTCGACTGCAGGTGGTAGTGATTAAGATGATGGCTAGCAAGAGGAGGGAGCAGCTCCCTGATAGGACTATGATAATGGCTATGTCCCATTCAAAGACCTCCACACTGTCGTTTTGGACCCTAGCAGGAACACTGGGAGGAGTGCCTTCGATGAGAGTGAGGTGTATAGTGGCTGTGGAGGTCAGAGAAGGTGTCCCATTGTCATTGACAGCCACTAGGACTCTCAGTGTTTCAGACGGATCATAGTTCAGCTCATGAGTCACATGTATCTTCCCAGTAACCTTATTGATAGAGAAACCCAAGTGTCCCCCCTCTGTGATTTTGTAGGACATCTGCGCGTTAATGCCTTCTTCAGCATCCGTGGCCTTTATCTGGGTGACAACGTAGCCTGCAGGTGCGTCTTTGGGCAGGAAAATCTCAGCTGATCCCTTATTAAGGATGGGCTCTATGATAGACGGAGCGTTGTCATTCTGATCCAATATTTTTAGATTGATGATGGCACTGCTCTGAAGCTGGGGTGACCCCTCATCACTTGCCTGGATGTGTACCTCCAGATGTTTCATGACTTCATAGTTGAAGCTTCTCAGTGCATATATTGAACCAGAGATTGCATTCAGAGATACAAACGTGTTGACAGGTGATCCCATTATAACACTGTCTAAAAGTCTGTATGTAATTTTGCCGTTAGTCCCCAAGTCTGCATCTCTGGCTTCAACCGTGGTTATATATGCCCCTGGTGCATTATTTTCCACCACAGAAACTTCATAGATAGGCTTAGTAAAGTGTGGGGCGTTGTCATTCTCGTCGCTTAGCCTGATGGTGTATTGTGTGATTTTTCTCAATGGAGGTGACCCAAAATCTTCAGCCATCACTGTTAAATTGTACTCACTAATCTTCTCCCTGTCTAGGAATGCTGCGGTGACAATCATGTAGCTGTCCTCATAAGCCTGTTGAAGTTTGAAATGATCGTGCCCATATAAAGTGCAGTGGACCTGGCTATTGACGCCCGAGTCCCTGTCCGAGGTGCTGATCAGCGCCACTAGGCTGTCCTTGTCTGCTGTCTCGCTGATATATGCGATGCCTGTTGAGATGGAGGTCATTGGCGTAATACTGATTTCTGGGGCATTGTCATTAACGTCTTCGATATGAATTATTATTTTACAGACGGCGGGGGTCGGGTTGGATCCTAGATCAGTCGCCTGAACGTCTAATTCATATGTTTTCTTGGTCTCAAAATCCACTGGGTTCTTAAGTCTCACGCGCCCGGATTTACTGTCCACTTCGAAAAGTTCTCTGATTTCTGCAGAAACCTGTTTTCCGAACCCATAGCCCACCTCTCCATTTAAACCCTCATCTGGATCAACTGCATTTAAGTTCAATAAAACGAATCCAACCTGTGCGTTCTCGGGCAAAGTTACCGAGAAATTATTCTGGTCAAAAACAGGACGGTTGTCATTAAAGTCTGTCACTTTTATTGTTATTTTCGTTGAACCCGACCTATAAGGGTTTCCTCCGTCTGTGGCAATAAGCTCCACCGCATAAGATGACTGAGTCTCCCTGTCTAGCTCTTTCATTAGCACCAACTCCGCATATTTAACCCCATCTGCTCTCAAAAGCACATCAATTGAAAAATGACTGTTGACAGAAATCTGATAGCTTTGGATGTAGTTTGAACCGACATCTGCGTCCTCGGCTGGGTCCAAATGAATACGGAACCCCACGTCGGCATTTTCAGAGATCTCAACTGTAGATTCCTTGTTTGGAAACTCCGGAGAGTTATCATTGATGTCTTTTACCTCCACCTCGACATGGATCAATTTGTACCTCTCTTTTGAAAAACTGACAACATCAAAAGTGATGAGACACTGTAAAGTGTGCCTACAGATTCTCTCTCTGTCAATCCTCTCCCCGACAGAAAGCTCCCCGTCGCTTTCTCTCACCCGGATAAAAGAATCGTTGAATTGTTTCATCATCCTGAAATTAGTATTGGAGCCAAAAGAGGGACTCAAGGACATGTCCTTGGCCAGGTTACCGATCACTGTTCCTGGACTTCCCTCCTCATTGGTCTGGTATTTCAGAGTATTTCCCTCAGACTCGGCTAGTGAAAAAAATAACATTTGTAATCCAAAAATCCACCCATGCCAACCTGTTAAAATGCCACACATCATGTTCAAGGCCGCGGTGGATTTGTTAGTTAACAGAGCCAAGCCGTTTCACTTTCACTCAACCGATTTGACCACTTCACCCGGTGGAAATGCCTGCCGTCTACAGCAACAACAGCACCTTCTCTGAACTGTGCTGAAAGTCCGTTGTTCATTGCGCGCTGCAGCCAGTCAAGCAGGCGCGCTTGTTGCCTGCCGCCTTCCACACAGCTCCAAATCCTGCAGTGGCGAGGAGGTTTATACAGCTACGCATGCTAATGAGACGAAGTGTGACCAATCCTCCGCTTTAGAATTAAAAATAGCCCTCATGAAAGACCTCTAAGCCTGTTTTCAATGTACATAGAGCTAAAGCAGCAAAATAAAAAGGATATGCTCTGCTTGGAGTCAAGCCTCATGCATTGGTTTGTATCATCTGATTGCAACTGTCTTCGGTTGATATTGTGTTTGTTGTTATATGTTTATTACGATAAAATTGCATTGCTAATGATTTATGTTGTTGTTGTCACCTATTCTACACGTTCCTCTAATATGTTTTGTAGGTACAAAAAAAAAGGTTAAATAGATGAAGATTGGCTTTGGGGTATTCAGCTAGACTGCGGGTCACTATGGGTGTGTGAGAAGGAAGATATGGGGAAGTTATAGGTCAGGATGGATTCGTTTACATGGGCCAGGTTATGAGTGTGTGTGTGACTATCTAAGCAACACAACGCAATAAAGTAGCATACCTCATGCTTGTTTTTGTGCTGTATGGTAACCTGGTGAATCCGTCTTATGGCACCCGGACTGTACTGCTGACTTGCAACTTGTATCTCTTGTAGATAGCAAATGATACACAGCGAGAACAAAGGGTGAAAACAAATAACACCCATTCTCATGTGTTTACAGTGCACTTATTCAACAGAGAAGTTAACCTTTTGTCCTAATTGATCAGTTCACGCAAACATTCTTTTTTGGGGGGAGAATCCTCATTAAAACAAAATGCCATCTTGAAACCTCTAAGTAGCAGCAACTTATTCAACTTCAGTTCTCAGTTCCAACGTTTGAATTCTATGCTGTCTGCCATCCACTGCATGACATTTTTCCATAAAACTACAGAGAATACTTTCTGAGTTGTGAGATAACGGCATGGCCTGGGCTCCATTGGCCCATGATAACATTTTATGCTTAATGCTGTGATTTATATGTATGAAAGTGTTATTTCTGTGAAAGTTTGGGGGCAAATCTTTCATGGCCTTGAATGGATTCCACAAGACAGAGAAAAGAGGTAAAGCAGTGGAGGACTGTTTCTGGGAAGATATGGATTTAACATTTACAGTTGGCCCATAGACACAATTCCCTTTTTAATGGGATTGTAAATTCATTCAGTTTCAGGGGATGCCTTTGCGTTAAGTTTGCTAATTACTTTGGTCCATAACATGCCTGAAGACATACCATGATAGTCTGCGTTTGTGGAAGGCACTTAGCTTCTCAGTCTTTTACAAAGGTTAGAAATCAGAGGCAAATTACACAGCGTTGGAGCTCAACTGGCCTGATTAATGCTCCACTAGTCCAGCGGATAGGTGAAATAATTGTTCCATTTTATTATAGAAGTAGAGATCTCCCATTTTAGTCCAGTGTTAAGTAAACAAATATACCCAATATTGTTCCATTTTATGATACAAGTATTAAACATGGTACTAATACTAGATAACGTAAGAAACATTTAACAAATTGGAGGCAGGCTTGGAAGCATATTTTAATATTCTAAATGAACATCTGAGCGATCCTTTTTGCAGGTGCATGGTAACAGTTGAATAAGATGAGATAAAATAAGAAACCCGCACACTGCTCTTGCTAGTATCACTGCTCCTTAATAAGCATTACGTATCGGCCTCAAGGCCTTTGTCAGAGATTGTGCGGATTTAGTTTTTTTTTTCTCAAGCATCTTTCAATAAAATGTCTGCCATTCAGATTTCCTGTTTGAAAACAAAATAAAAAAATAATTCCAAACAATACCCAAATGACTTTGTAGTGTTACAGTGCCTTGCGAAAGTATTCGGCCCCCTTGAACTTTGCAACCTTTTGCCACATTTCAGGCTTCAAACATAAAGTTATTTGGATACAAAAAGATTTCCCAAGCTTTAAACATCCCAAGGAGCACTGTGCAAGCGATAATATTGAAATGGAAGGAGTATCAGACCACTGCAAATCTACCAAGACCTGGCCGTCCCTCTAAACTTTCAGCTCATACAAGGAGAAGACTGATCAGAGATGCAGCCAAGAGGCCCATGATCACTCTGGATGAACTGCAGAGATCTACAGCTGAGGTGGGAGACTCTGTCCATAGGACAACAATCAGTCGTATATTGCACAAATCTGGCCTTTATGGAAGAGTGGCAAGAACAAAGCCATTTCTTAAAGATATCCATAAAAAGTGTTGTTTAAAGTTTGCCACAAGCCACCTGGGAGACACACCAAACATGTGGAAGAATGTGCTCTGGTCAGATGAAACCAAAATGGAACATTTTGGCAAAAATGCAAAACATTATGTTTGGCGTAAAAGCAACACAGCTCATCACCCTGAACACACCATCCCCACTGTCAAACATGGTGGTGGCAGCATCATGGTTTGGGCCTGCTTTTCTTCAGCAGGGACAGGGAAGATGGTTAAAATTGATGGGAAGATGGATGGAGCCAAATACAGGACCATTCTGGAAGAAAACCTGATGGAGTCTGCAAAAGACCTGAGACTGGGACGGAGATTTGTCTTCCAACAAGACAATGATCCAAAACATAAAGCAAAATCTACAATGGAATGGTTCAAAAATAAACATATCCAGGTGTTAGAATGCCCAAGACAAAGTCCAGACCTGAATCCAATCGAGAATCTGTGGAAAGAACTGAAAACTGCTGTTCACAAATGCTCTCCATCCAACCTCACTGAGCTCGAGCTGTTTTGCAAGGAGGAATGGGAAAAAATGTCAGTCTCTCGATGTGCAAAACTGATAGAGACATACCCCAAGCGACTGACAGCTGTAATCGCAGCAAAAGGTGGAGCTACAAAGTATTAACTTAAGGGGGCTGAATAATTTTGCACGCCCAAATTTTCAGTTTTTGATTTGTTAAAAAAGTTTGAAATATCCAATAAATGTCGTTCCACTTCATGATTGTGTCCCACTTGTTGTTGATTCTTCACAAAAAAAAAATACAGTTTTATATCTTTATGTTTGAAGCCTGAAATGTGGCAAAAGGTCGCAAAGTTCAATGTTTGAAGCCTGAAATGTGGCAAAAGGTCGCAAAGTTCAAGGGGGCCGAATACTTTCGCAAGGCACTGTACCTACAGTTGAAGTCGGAGTTTACATACACCTTAGCCAAATACATTTAAACTCAGTTTTTCACATTTCCTGACATTTCATAGTAAATGTCATAGTAAAAATTCCCTGTATTAGGTCAGTTAAAATATCACCACTTTATTTTAAGAATGTGAAATGTCAGAATAATAGTAAAGAAAATGATTTATTTCAGCTTTTATTTCTTTCATCACATTCCAAGTGTGTCAGAAGTCTACATACACTCAATTAGTATTTGGTAGCATTGCCTTTAAATTGTTTAATTTGTGTCAAACGTTTCGGGTAGCCTACTACAAGCTTCCCACAATAAGTTTGGTGAATGTTGGCCCATTCCTCCTAACAGAGTGGGTGTAACTGAGTCAGGTGTGTAATGCCTCTTTCCTCGCCCAAGTGTTTTCAGTTCTGCCCACAAATTTCTATAGGATTGAGGTCAGGGCTTTGTGATGGCTAATCCAATACCTTGACTTTGTTGTCCTTAAGCCATTTTGCCACAACTTTGGAAGTATGCTTGGGGTCATTGTTAATTTGGAAGACCATTTGCGACCAAGCTTTAACTTCCTGATTGATGTCTTGAGATGTTGCTTCAATATATTCACCTCATTTTCCTCCCTTATGATGCCATCTATTTTGTGAAGTGCACCAGTCCCTCCTGCAGCAAAGCACCCCCACAACATGATTCTGCCACCCCCGTGCTTCACGGCTGGGATGGTGTTCTTCGGCTTGCAAGCCGCCCCCTTTTCCTCTAAACATAACGATGGTCATTATGGCCAAACAGTTATATTTTTGTTTCATCAGACCAGAGGACATTTCTCCAAAAAGTATGATATTTGTCCCCATGTGCAGTTGCAAACCGTAGTCTGGCTTTTTTTCTGGTGGTTTTGGAGCAGTGGCTTCTTCCTTGCTGAGCAGCCTTTCAGGTCATGTTGATAGAGGACTCGTCTTACTGTGGATATAGATACTTTTGTACCTGTTTCCTCCAGCATCTTCACAAGGTCCTTTGCTTGTTGTTCTGGGATTGATTTGCACTTTTCGCACCAAAGTGTGTTCTTCTCTAGGAGACAGAACGTGTCTCCTTCCTGAACGGTATGATGGTGGCGTGGTCCCATGGTGTTTATACTTGCGTATTATTTCATGCGTTCATGCATGCAGTCAACTTAGTGTATGTAAAATTCTGACTCACTAGAATTGTGATACAGTAAATTATAAGTGAAATAATCCATTGGTAAACAATTTTTGAAATAATTACTTGTGTCACAAAGTAGATGTCCTAAACGACATGCCAAAACTATAGTTTGTTCACAAGAAATTTGTGGAGTTGTTGAAAAAATAGTTTTAATGACTCCAACCTAAGCGTATGTAAACTTTCGACTTCAACTGTATAATGTGATATTCTGTTTTGTGTCAATTTTAAGAAATGTGACAGCAAACCTACCCTGTACACGTCACTTTAGGTAAAATCCCATAGGAATATATTATGTCCAGCACATAGATAGGTAACCCTTGATGATGAGACCTTTGAATAAATACACATTGAGTAAACTACTACATAAAGATGTAGAGCTATAGTGTCATTGCAGAACTAATAAGATATTATACTCTGAAAGACCAGTTTTAAAAAATGACCGCCAACCAGCTACATTGGGTCGAATTGGACAGGAATCATATTGGTACATGCAGCCCAATGATGGCTTAAAATGTTTGTGGCGGGGCTCGAGTGGCTCAGCTGCCTAAGGCACTGCGTTACAGTGTTACGGCATCACTTCAGCCTGGGGATCAATCCCAGGCTGTGTCATTACCGGCCGTGACCGGGAGTCCCATAGGTCAGTGCACAATTGGCCCAGTGTCATTCTGGGTTAGGGGAGAACTTGGCTGGAGGGGGCTTTACTTGGGTCATTGCGCTCTAGCAACTGCAGGCTGACTTCGGTCATCAGTTGAATGGTGTTTCCTCCGACACATTGGTGCAGCTGGCTTCTGGGTTAAGCGAGCAAGTGTTAAGAAGCAGGGTTTGTCTGTTCATGTTTTTGAGGATGCATGACTCGACCTTAGCCTCTCCTGAGACCGTTGGGGAGTTTCAGCAATGAGACAAGATTTTGCTTTTTTAGGGGTACTAAGCTAACATATGGTAGACTTTAACTTTTAAAAGTCTAAGGCATGGGCAGGGGGTGGGGGAGTACTAAGCTAGCATATGGAATTGTTTTAAGATGGTCATACCATGGATCATTTTAAATAAAAAATTAAAAATCTAAGTAACCTTTTGAACCTTTACCTTCAGACGAGTCCAGAGACACTTGTGGAGGTCATAGAGCAAAGCCATCATAGAAGAACACCGTGGGGTCATAGTGTGGTCATATTAGTTTGTAGTCCAAATGGTTCGGACGCTACTGACAGAAATTGGCACATCAGCGTTACAGACTTCAGACGAGTCACGTGGGGCTTGTGGGGGTCGTAGAGAAAAACGAGAGTGGTCATATTAGTTTGTAGGCCAAACTTTTTGGATGCTACAGACGTTTTCATGAGAAGAACGATTTTTGGGACGTCTCTTAGTCTGACAAACACCGCTGTAGCTCGGCCACCTTCCACCGCAGATGCAGAAGGCCGATTGAGGCACAACCCATTTATATCTCTAGTTTAAACATATTGCGATGGGGATTTTTTTATTATGTTACTTAGATTGGCAGTATTTAACATTAAGAAACATCTATTTGATACTTTTAAGTGTTTTAATGTAAATGTAAAATATGGAAAATGAGGATGAAATGAGGAGGATGAAAGGGAATTTCTTTCGCACTTTTTCACCACTTTTCGACAAAATATTTAAAGGATTCATATGGCATACTTGGGCCAAACATTTTAAGCCATCATTGGGCTGTATGTACCAATTATTTATGGAGATATGACCATGTCAAGCCTGTCCAACATGGCCCTATGGAGCTGTTTGATGGTAATTTTGAAAAACGGAGTATAATCACGGATGTAGTGCTGCCGGAGGGCACAAGAGTGACCAATCAATGTCTCGTAAGATCACTTAATTAATTATTAATTACTATTCTGCATTTAGCTTGCATACAATAGCAAAAACACCATGTCATTTCTTATGAAGACACTCCAGAAGATATAAATGCATAATCTCATGAAAATGAGTGAGAATGGTTATGGTCGGCATTCAGATGCAGCTTGGACGTTTCACCCTTAAAAAAAAACGAAAATAATTATCATTCACAATTGACATTGAGGATAGCCTATTTTGAAATTAGGTAGGCCTAATTTGGTGTTTGTGGGTATTACAAAAATACATTCATTCAAGTCAATGTGTGTGGGCATAGGCAGACATTGCATTTGGTTGATGTGTTTTATGCATGTGATATTATTCAACAGGCTACAGTACAAAAGTTGATTGAGAAATTGTCACTTATTTACTTTTGATATCCGGCATCAAAAAAAAGTAGCACTAGACGACTTAAATCTGCAATGGCACTATAGCTAGACATCATAGTTTAGACTTTCGTATACTTTGTTTAGAGGCTCAGAGGTCTCACCATGAAAGTATTTTGTTAAAATGAGTTGCATGTCTCTCTGTTGGACATAATACATTCCTTTGTACAGGGCAGGTTTCCTGGGATGATTATTTTTTTTATTTTTTTTTATTTCACCTTTATTTAACCAGGTAGGCTAGTTGAGAACAGGTTCTCATTTGCAACTGCGACCTGGCCAAGATACAGCATAGCAGTGTGAACAGACAACACAGAGTTACACATGGAGTAAACAATTAACAAGTCAATAACACAGTAGAAAAAAAGGGGCAGTCTATATACAATGTGTGTTATGATAAAGGATATGTATATATGTATTTTTTTTGGCTATTTTATTGTGTTTTCAAGACCCCCTCAATCATTTTAAGCTGTTATTGGGCTGTGCGTACCAATTATTTATGGAGATAAGGCCAAGTGAATCTAGTCCAACATGGCCCCCATGCAGCTGGTTGGCAGCCATATTGGAAATGGCAGCCATATTGGAAATGGCAGCCATATTGGAAATGGCAGCTTGGAAATGGCAGCCATATTGGAAATGGCAGCCATATTGGAAATGGCAGCCATATTGGAAATGGCAGCCATATTGGAAATGGCAGCCATATTGGAAATGGCAGCCATATTGGAAATGGCAGCCATATTGGAAATGGCAGCCATATTGGAAATGGCAGCCATATTGGAAATGGCAGCCATATTGGAAATGGCAGCCAGGGGAATACAAAATGTGCAACGGCCAAAAAGACTTCTTTAGAGATGCCCCAGCTGTGTGTGAAATGTGGTGGCTCTATCGCAGTCCACCCTTCATTTCCCGTGGCCACTGGACCATGTTCAAAAGGACCTCAATAAAACCCTCATGGGGGTCTTTTAAGAGTATTTTATGATTGTAATTGTTGTCTATATTGTCTTTGGGATTTATTTAGTGGGCCGGTGACATTACAAAGTCATTTTGAAAATAGTGAAAATAAAGAAAAACCATTGAATGAGTAGGTGTGTCCCAACTTTTGACTGGTACTGTATATATTTTTCTCACGGGAAAAAAGTCTGAAATTTCTAAGTGGAAATTACAAACTTCAGAAGCATTTTTATCCCTCAAATACACTAGAAGTTTCAAATGTCCTGCATTGCAGGAAAGTTCTACTGCAACAGGGGATCAAATCTGTAAACCAATGACCTTGTTACCATAAAGTGCAGTGCTAATATCAATGTAAGGTGCGTTGCCATAAAATAAACTTAAAGAGCAACAAAAGAGTAAATGCTGCATTATTCTGAAGAACATGTGTGACTACTTGGGACATATTTTACATATATTTACATTACTGCAAATACATAACATCTGGTAAAATGTTATGGGATGAGGCTCTGACATGGTGGGGACAGTGCCAGTGAAGAAAAGACAACTTGGATATTGACATTCTTGCTTTAAAAAGTATAAATAATTGACTTCTGAATTCTTTAAAGCAAGAAAAGATCTCCCATTGTAGAACAGCAGATAAGAACCAAATATGCCCAAGATCGTATAAAATTATAAAACGTGGTACACTAATACTAGATACATTGAGGAACATTTTGAAACATTGGAGACAGACAGGGAAGCATGTCAGTCAACCATGGGTCAGTCATTCAGTTTCAGCGGATGCCTTTGCATTTTAAGTTCACTAATCAATTTGGTTCATAACATGCTTGAAGAAATACCATGATTGTCTGCATTTGTGGAAGGAACTTAGCTTCTCAGTCTTTTACAAAGATTATAAATCAAAAGGCAAATCACATGGCGTTGGAGCTCAACTGGACTGATTAAAGCTCCAACAGTCCAGTGGATAAGTGAAATAACTGTTCCATTTTATGATACAAATTTAGTAAACTATTACTAGATACCATAAAAAAACATTTGAAAGATTAGAGACGGTCTGGGAAGCCTGTCAGTCAACCATTGTAATAAAATGGCCGCCATACAGATTTCCTGTTAGGAGAAAAAGCTGTCATCAAGGCAAAGGGTGGCTACTTTGAAGAATCTCAAATATATTTTGATTTGTTTAATACTTTTTGGACACTACATAATTCCATGTGTTATTTCATAGTTGTACTGTCTTCACTATTATTCTACAATGTAGAACGTAGTAAAAATAAAGAAAAACCCTTGAATGAGTAGGTGTGTCCAAACTTTTGACTGGAACTGTACATCAAATGTGAATTATTACATCACATAATAATTCACATTTCCTGTTGCTGTGGGATTATTTTCCTGTTGTAGCAAACTGGCTCAAATTAAGATTCAACATAATAATATTAAGCCATTTCATCTCAGATGAAGTATAGGGCCCAATAGGGATCTTTATGGTCTTATTGAAAGATCATAATAATGGGATCATGCTACCCTTCCTCTCAGCTGTGCCCTTAGTTTTCCCCAAGTAAACATCAACATCTCTTGATCCGTCTGCATAATTGCCTATTGTCATCATTCTGGCAGCATTTAGACATTTCTAAGAGGGTTACAACAATTAGGTCATGTTATGGTTTTAAATGTATGTACTTGAACAGATGATAGGTTTAGTGTTTTAATTTTTCTCTGTGTTACTTTTTGAAGAGAGTGTTAGGCTATTCTCTACAGGGTGAGATTTAACTAATGAGAATATGTAGTAGAGCAATACAATGCGATTATCTGGGTTTTGTACTCCACATATAGGAGGGTCCCTAGATTGTGTGACTCTCTATGTGCTTATTATAAGTGTTGAAATGCATTAACCAAAAACTTTTAAACACTTGCCATCAATTCCCGAATGGCTACAGATCCCATAGGCAACATCAGTATTTTTTGTTCAGAAATAACTCTCAACTGATTAATTCAAACATCAAAATGAAACTCTGGTGGTGTTTTTGTGTTTGGTGCGAGAATAGAAGGTTGTGCCATCATGAGGGGTTCAAACCCCACTGAAAACCACAAATTCAGAAAGGAGCCGGTATGATGTTTTATTGATTCTTCTCCAAGACCCAGGAGACAATAAAGTGCTTGAATATTTCATTTCTCTCTCTCTCTTTATGTTTGCACTGAGAGCTATCTCCCAATGTTCAAGGTGTCTGTTAGAGGTGTCCCTCAGCAGTTTTAAACAAAGTGATTATTATATATGAGCGAGATGACGATTCAGAGGGAAAACCATAGTGTTACAGATGCGAAGGAACTCTGACACTACGGTCTGTATTTACAGCATAAACACGAAGAATATACTGTACATCTGGGTCATGTTCCAAGCCATACAGCTTTCTGATAACATATTTACATACTGGTAACCAAATTAGCTGAAATATGAATAAGAGATAAAGCAACATACCCATGATTTGAATAATATTTGATCCACATGTATCTTGTAGGCGTACTTCCATCTAAGTAAACCATCTTAATACTTCCATCTTAGTAAACCATCTTGCCATAAATATGGTACAGATGGGAGAAGTGTTCTTATCAAGTTTTTTTCTGCCACAGGGGTTAAAGATCAAATCCAATTTTATTTGTAACATGCTTTTTAAATAACAGGTGTAAGGGACCTCCCGAATGGTGCAGCGGTCTAAGGCACTGCATCGCAGTGCTCGCGGTGTAACTACAGATCCGGGTTCGATCCCAGGCTGTGTGTCGATGCCAGGCCGTGACCGGGAGACCCATGAGGTAACACACAATTGGTCCAGTGCCATCCAGGTTAGGGGAGGATTTGGTTGGCCGGCATGTCCTTGTCCCATTGCGCTCTGGCGGGTAAGGTGCTGACACGGGGACCAGACGTTGTTTCCTCTGACACATTGGTGCAGCTGGCTTCCGGGTTTAGCGAGCGATGTGTCAAGAAGCAGTGCGGCTTGGCAGGGTTTTGTTTTGGACCTTTGCCTCTTCCAAGTCCGTACGGGAGTTGCAGCGATGGGACATTATTGTAATTACCAACTGGGGAGAAAAAGCGGTCAAAAGTAATACAAAATAAACAAACAGGTGTAGACTAACAGTGAAATGTTTTCTTATGAGCACTTCCCAACAATGCAGAGAGAAAAATAATAACACAAGGAATAAATACACAATGAGTAACAATAACTTGGCTAAATACACAGGGTATCGAGTTAATGTGGAGGGGTATGAGGTAATTGAGATAGATATTTACATATTGGTAGGGATAAAGTGACTAGGCAACATGATAGATAATAAAGAGTAGCAGCAGCGTATATAATGAGTCAAAATAGTTTGTGCAAAAAGGTTCAATATATATAGTCAGTACAGATAAATGTGGAGATTTCTCCCTTTTTCTTTGCTAAAAACAATGCAGAATTAGAGGCATGAGCATCAGAAGGCAGGAAGAGGTACAATTATGCAAAGTGGAGTCAAAAGAATCTGTAATAGCTCATGTGGAATGAATGTGTCAACAAGGTGTTCACAATCACTGGCAGATTTAGTTAATTACACATGACACCATTTCTTCCCTAGCAAATGGGAAGTGCCCAACTGCTGGGCAGTATACAGTCTCGCACTCTGGGATAAAACTACTGAAGAGGACATTGTATTGCCAGACTCCAGAACTGGAAGATAATCTGCTCTGAAAAATAGGCTTTGTTTGTGCTACTGTATTGCAGTTACTGTAGTAAAGGGATAGTTTACCCAAATTACAAAATTACATATTGGTTTCCTTTCCCTGTAAGCAGCCTATGGACAAGGTATGACAGCAATTCATGCTTTGGTACAGTTTCTCTGGCACTGTTTCCAAATGCATTTGTGGCACAAATCACATTCAAGTAATGGGACCAATATTAGCATTTTCTGTGCATCATGTTCAAATAATTAATAAGTGACTTTGATGCGCTTCAGAATCTATTTTAGATTATTTTGGACGATAAGACATGATGCACAAAACCAAATAAAAATCGGTCCAGTGACCTGGGATTTGCACCACAAATGTTAGCATTTGGAAACAGTGCCATGGAAATAAAACCTAAAGCATGGATTTATGTCATACCTTGTCCATAGACGTCTTACAGGGTAAGAAAACCAAATGTGTCATTTTGTCATTTGGGTGAACTATCCCTTTCAGGAAGATAAACTTGTCTTCAGTTCCCTTACCGAAAAGCAACACACAGCAAATTCCCCAGTGTTAAAATAACACTGAAAGTGTGGACCCGTATAGACACTGAACAGCGTGGAATTAAATAAAGCTTTATTTGGATATTTCGCAGTGCCTTGCCTTTCGAGTGAATTGTCGAGTTACTATCCATGACTGCATTTGTTAGTGACAGATAGATGCTTGTTGCATTCATCCATTTTTCAGTCCTATGGACTTCACCGAGTGAGATCCTAAGTGAATATGTCATCATTAAAATGTTATTATTGAACACATGAAATACATTGTAATAAGGCCTTATTTTGAAGTGTTTTCTATAGAAAAAAAATATGGGTTGTTTGGATGACCCAACTGCTGGGTTGCAGGCATTTGGTCACTTAGTTGTTGTTTTGGTTTTTTGAACCGTAAGGTATTTTTTTTTATTCTGGGTTATTGAGATATTAACCAGCCGGTCAGATCAGAAGAATGGAGGTTTAGCATAGTAGGAGTGTGGCTTTCAGGAAGTTATTTTTGCCCACCAGTGAGAGTAAATGTCATTCCGATTAATCTGTTCTGTTGAATTGTTATCTCCTAACAGTTGAACACCAACCATTTTGTTGCTTTAATGAAGCTTACAGAATTGTAGGAGTTCCTTAAAAGCCTATGCAAATCCCAATGTGATATCCCCAATGGGTTAATAACCACTTTGTTGCAATATGTAAATAGCAACTTGAATATGTGTCACGACTTCCACCGAAGGTGGCTCCTCTCCCTGTTCGGGCGATGCTCGGCGGTCGTCGTCACCGGCCTACTAGCTGCCACCAATCCATTTTTCCTTTTCGTTTGGGTCTGTCTGTTTTTGTTATCACCTGTGTCTGATTAGTGATCGGTGGGTTTATTAACCTCCGCTGCCTGCTAGTCTTTGTGTGGGATTATTTTGCTGTGTTAGCTCTGTTAGGGGTGCGTGTTTTTCCCTCACAGTCGTTGTACCGTTGGTACTGTGTTAGGAGTAGAGGTTTCTCCTCCGTGTGTTTTGTGATTTTCCCCGCCTGTTGTTGGTGGGTTGGGACTTATATTAAACGACTGTGCAAACTGGAATTTCTTGCTCTCCTGCTCCTGACTCCTGCAACAACCTCTTCTTAGGAGGCACCTAACAATATGTTTGTATTAGAATATATAATGTGTAACAATATTCAAGTAAAATGTTGCATTGAGGTGTACAAACTTAACATGACCAACAGGAATTACATTTGTGACCTGATTCAGGAACCTAGGCATATGTTGCAAGTCATGACTTCACCGGAGAGCCGTTTGAACGTAAAATAAATGTTTTATCAAAATGTGTTTTTTGGCAGAAATGCCTTCTCGAACATGTGAACTTTCATCTTCCTTAATAACAAATGTGTATGCCATCTGTAAAAATGAATACAATTGTTAAAATTACAAGCCTTATTGGTTAAGCAACAGAATAAGTGAGCAACCTTACCACTAGCCATGATTGACTGAGATAATGAGTGTGCTTGACAAGCCGAGCAATGATTTCGGATTGGTCTGCCATATATAAGGATTTTGTCTATTGAGCTCGTTAGTCTGTGTTGGTAATCCTGTAAAACGCGGCTTTTTAAAAATGTATTGTGTAGTGGAGCTGCATAAGTGTTGCTCTCTACCTTCTGAAATAAGTGGAATTAGAGTATGATAGCTAAAGAGATGGAGACAACTGTCTCTGGATTACACCTTCAAACTAAGGGCAACGGTGGTGTGGCATTCCTGACAGGAAGACGCGTCCATCATGCATGATGATGTATAAGATAGTCTAGCATTAGCCAGCTACTTTTTCAGATATTACACATTTCTAATTTTGACAGAAAGTGGTTTCATTTCAAGCTAAAGTGTACTGTTAGCTAGCTAGCTAACATTAGCTGGCTGGCTTGTAAGCTAACATTACATGACATATGTGATCTTACACTTTGTTTACCTAGCTAGGGTCATTGTTTACCTAGCTAGCTAGCTACCTACATGTCTTAAGCTAAAGTGTACTGGCTGGCTCCCTAGCTGACGTTAATAGCAGAAGAAGCAGCAGGATGGAGGGAAGAAGAAGAAACAGGGAGGTGGAGACCAGCTCCAGAACCAAGTGGAGAACATGTCTGTCAACGATTCTTAGACACCATCATCATTCCTATCCTTAAGTTTTTAAATTCCTTATATTAGGCAAAGCAGACAGTACCATTTTCTTATTTTTTTTATTATTATTGTTATATTCATACACAGTATTTTAATTGTAATAAATTAAGACTTTATTGTATTAATCTCCTGTGTCAGTGTCAGTAAATGTCTGCAAAAAACGTAATGAAATTGTTTCCAGCACACAATTTCCTTACACTTTTTTTGCAGACATTTACTGACACCGGCCATATTCCACGGGTGTTGAACACTGTTTTCATGTTATCCATAGGTAAACAAGTCATCGGCCAGAGCGTCAAGTGTGTGCCCCGAGAGCGAAATGGTGGTAAGTCACATTTACTCTCATGGTTGGCCAGAAATAACTAGTGTAATACCCATGCCCCTAATAAACCACCCCTTTCTTAAAATAACATATGAATTGTTTTTTTTTAAATACCCAGCTGCTTGGTCAAGCCAGCATGAAGGTGATTGAAAACTCAATTGATGGTTAACCTTTTACTGCAGTGGGCTAAAACAGGGTCACACAGTGTTTCTTGGTAGTCTTAAACACATCTACCTCAAACAAACGTATAAACCTCACACACATCTTATAGTTTAAAAAAAGGAAGATACCTGTACCATGTCAGATGAAATGTATTCCATTTTTAGTTTGCATCCCAATATTACACTGTATATACATCCCAATATTACACTTTATATACATCCCAATATTACACATTATATACATCCCAATATTACACTGTATATACATCCCAATATTACACTGTATATACATCCCAGAAGACTGAAATATATCAAAACCTTTTGACATAGAAACACCGGATTTCCAGAGTTTTTTTTTTTTTTGCTTATTAATTATGAAATTATGAAAACATATGAACATTCCACCCATGAGGACACTAGAGGGTGAATTGGTCATTTGACTGCAGGAAAGTGTCGTAATTGCATGTTCAATAACACACGTGTTTGCTGGTTTCTGAGAGAATCTTTAAAACAGAGCTTACAGTGAAGACATTATCTCCTGTGGTTCAAGGGCTTTGGAGGGGGAGAAGAGAGGATTGATGTTAGCGCTTCAAACCCTGAGTGTAACTGGCCCTGGGTCTAATCAGAGACCAACACCCCCCACTTAGACACAGCAATATGATTTTCTCCCACTATTCAGCATTGATAGATGAGCCTCTCTTTGTATTTCAACCATGCACTTTCTTAAATCTGAAAAGGCCATTCATCTTGGGAAAACGCAAGAAGAGGAAAAAAACGTATAGTCTTTCCCTCTCTTTTGCCAGAGCTCAAGTGTCGCTCACAAGCTCTCTAAGCACTTTGTCTTGTGCCTATTAATTGTCTCAGCATTCAGCCTCTCTCACATGCTCTGACTACAATTGACAACTACTGGCGACGACTCTCCTCTGCCTCGTTCTCCATGGCGATAAGTATGTGCACCATGTCTAAGAGACAATCTCTTTTCTATAACTGGATACAGACCACTTCTGCAATTTTAGCAGTGTGAGATACACTGGAAAAAAGGCAATTTTTGTTGTCTAGTTTATTGAATTCATCTTATCTATAGTATGCTATGCTCTCTAGGAAAAACAGTTTATTCAAACCTTTAAAGTGGAACTGACAGTGTTTTAACAACATGAAATCTTATTAAAATCTGTTCATATACACCCCCAGGAAGAATTCACCGAGTGCATCAGGCTGTAATTTTATAAAGTAGAACTTCAACTGTTTACTCATTTATACACTCTTGTGTGCCCCATTCAGCCGCGGGCATTGTGTTTGACACGTACGCTAGCCTATTAGCCACGTTATGACTGACTTGTGACTTGTGTCATTGCCCTTGCTAGATGTATTGTATTGACATTCCCAGCCTTAGTTACAGTCGTCCGTTTTTGTTCAAAATATTGAGTCATTTAAACTGAAACAGTACATCGCGAATGACAGGAGGCAACAAACAATGTACCAGGCTATTTTGACTATTACATTAACTATTCATTAAAACCGGCATCAAGATCACACATTCTGCTTATGTAAACAGTAATATCTAGATCAACGTAACATTATCTTTATGGTATAAAGATCCTTTAGTGTACCCTCACTGGAAAAAAAACATGATTTCACATTGGGGAAAATCACATGATTTTACACATGAAATGTCACATGTGAAGTGTTCCAAAACCACAGGATGCCAGCAATCTCAAATTCCTGCTACGCCACCAGGCCATGAGATCGGCCACAGATTTATTGGCAAGAATACATTTCTGCATTGCTAAAAGTTGGCCAGAATCAATTCAATGATTGTGTGATTTTTATCTGACAAAACCAACGATAAAGTAACAGTGCCCAGGGACAATGACATTTAGTGTGCGTAAATGCTCTCAGAATTTGAACCTTTTGATTTGGAGTAGGGCTGTTGCGGTGACCGTATTACCGTGGTCACGAGTCATGAAGGCAGTCAAATTCCATATGACCCTTTAGTCACGGTAATTAGGCTTCTCCAAGCTATTATGCCGCTGATGGTCATTGGTAGCCTACCAAACTTGCTAACTGCCTGGTACTCAGCACTATTATCCTGCCAGTCATTCTGACATTAATGCAAATGTATTCTAAAATCTAATCAAACACTTCATGAGTGTTCATGAGCTCATGTTGCGCAACATTTTAGGCAATAGGCAATTGTGCGAGAAAACAGAGTGATGACCTCTACTAAAAAGAGGAGGATCAGCTTTCTATAGGTAATGCCTACTATATTTATTTGTCAACTTTCCTAATATTAAGAACATTGCTTATATTTACAACAGGAGTATGGCCTACCTGGCTGGCATGAAAATAAACCACGGGGAAAAGCGTCCTCCATTTGCTATTTAAGTGCAAAGATTACATGTATTTTTTCCTGCTGCTCCTGTTTCGACACAGGTGCATGATAATGGTCAATTTCATACACATATACTATTTAGTATATGTAAAGATTAAACCAAGAGTAGTCTGATGGGTAACAATATTAGCCTATTACTTGTGAATTTATATATTATCACTTGTGAATAATGCCCAGCATAAGAAACATCGCCTTTTTTTGTGACTTTTCCGAATCATAGTCGCACACCTCATGTAGCCTGGCCCATAGGTCTATATGTTTTAATAAGGTTTGTATCACAACTAAAGTGGGTAAATAAATTCTTAAAATTAAGCACATTAATCCGCTTTACAAGGGGTTTATTGCCTAAGGTGCGTGTGAATTTCAAGTTTGGGGGAGATAATTTTTACCATAAAAACGCACCTTTATAATAAAAGCATTACATGCACACTGTAATTGCATTTGCAGTCACTTTTGATAATGGTGTTTTCCACTTATGGAACATTCACGAGTATAGCCCACTACCATGTGTGCATTGTTGTGCTTAAAATGTGAAGAAATAGCCTAATAGTTTATCAACATTTTAAGCTCAATGTTCTGACCTGTTGCGTCAACTACATTGTGTAAAAAAGTAATTTTTTTGCTGCTAGTGGTTGTATTAATTTGGGATCTATCGCATCCCACAACTGTCCCAGGCTATATTTGGAATATTTATTTCTCACACAGAATAGAATAGGTGGAGAGTTCTTCCAATACCTTGAACTACAGGGGATAGTAGATTGACATAGGCTAGTGCTTTTGCTGTTCGTTAGGCCTACTCATCTTGTTTGCTGATGAAAAGTAAATGTGGAGAGTTCTTCCAATATCTTCAATATGCACCTCGAAATTGGCCCCTCGAAATCTTCACTTGTAGCCTGTGAGAAAGACCCGATCGAGTGATGGAGTGCGAAGCACTCAGGGAGAAGGGCACAACGGCCAATGGCTGCAAAAAGCATGGATTTATTTAGGGTGCGTTACGGCCACACAAGGGGATGCCACTGTGAATTTCTAGGCATTATCAAGTGCTTGTCAAATTGTGAATGAGTGATTATTGTAGTGTGTACAGCCTGCACAAAAAAAGAGAGCTCATGGCTTTCAAGTGACTTTCTTTCAAATCATCATTAAAGTCACATCATGCAGCCTTACAATGTATTCCAAATCAAACACAACTAAAGTTGCATTAACTCTAAATTAAGCATATAAGAATACCTATTTCTTTGTTAACCGCTCAACACAGAAAAGCTACTTCCTCAAATCATTTGGAGAAAATATCCTTCCTATTCCATTCAGCTGTTCAATTGTATTCTTCAAACTATAAAATAATAATAATGCCACGGAATTCTAAGCAAATGTTGTCTGCTAAATGAACTAGTGTAGCCCACAGTCATTTGACGTAGCCAGATCAGGACCTGACATAAGGACAACTCAGAGTATGCTATTCTGTTCTTCTGAAATAGACTACATTTTCTTCATGTCATGCTTCTTAAGACCTGCCTGAAATAAATAATGGATTTATTGTGAAGGTGTAGGTTATATTACATGGATTTATTAGACTTTTTAAAATGTAGATGTTTCAAAGGTCAGCGTCAGTGGCTTGTGGAAGCCATTGCCCTTTTGCCTTTATTTACAGTCCCAGTCAAAAGTTTGGACACCTGCTCATTCTAGGGTTTTTCTTTATTTTTTACTATTTTCTACATTGTAGAATAATGGTGACGACAGTAAAAATATGAAATAACACATATGGAATCATATAGTAACCAAAATAGATTTTATATCGGGACATTTTTACAAACTTTGAACGTTTCTTCAAGTGCAGTGGCAAAAGCCATCAAGTGCTATGATGAAACTGGCTCTCATGAGGACCGCCACAGGAAAGAAAGACCCAGAGTTACCTCTGCTGCAGAGGATAAGTTCATTACCGTGAACTTTACCTCAGATTGGAGCCCAAACAAATGCTTCACAGAGTTCAAGTAACAGACACATCTCAACATAAACTGTTCAGAGGAGACTGAGTGAATCAGGCATTCATGGTCAAATTGCTACAAAGAAACCACTACCAATAATAAGAAGAGACTTGCTTGGGCCAAGAAAGATGAGCAATGGACATTAGACTGTTGGAAATCTGTCATTTGGTCGGACTGATGAGTGCAAATTTGAGATTTTGATTTCAACCGTCACTTCTTTGTGAGACACAGAGTAGGCGAACGGATGATCTCCGCATGTATGGTTCCCACCTTGAAGCATGGAGGAGGTGTGATGGCATGGGGGAGCTTTGCTGATGATACGGTCTGTGATTTATTTAGAATTCAAGGCACTTAATTTTAACCAGCATGGTTAGCGCAGCATTCTGCAGCGATACGCCATCCCATCTGGTTTGCGCTTAGTGGGACTAGCATTTGTTTTTCAACAGGACAATGACCCAAAACCCACCTCCATGCTGTGTAACGTCTATTTGACCAAGGAGGGATGGAGTGCTGCATCATATGACCTGGCCTCCACAATCAACCCGACCTCAACCCAATTGAGATTCCATGTGTTATTTCATAGTTTTGAGTTCTTCACTATTCTTCTACAATGTAGAAAATAGTAATAAAGAAAAACCTTTGAATTAGTATGTTTGTCCAAACTTTTGACTGGTACTGTAGATTCCAACTTCTCATTTCCGACAAATTGAAAATCAAACTTTGTTGAATGTATCACTCTTTCTTAAACAAGCCATACAAAGCTGCTTACTATTTCAAGTATTGAGCATTTCCAGACGGTTGAAAATAGGTTCACACCAGCACCTGGCACAATTCCCAAAACAGCTGGTATCAAAGTAGGTTTTCATCATCATAACAATCAAGTACTTGTACTACTACACACTTCCACTGGCGGTTATTAGCACAACTACACAGATAATTGGCAACAGGCCCAAATATGCTAATGACCCCCACAAGTACATTGGCCCCACCTAGCAAAGTACAATGATGAGCGTACCTTATATTCAAAATAATGGGTAGAAAATTGTCCCATGATACCCACAAGGTAGCAAACAGTACAATGTGAATTCATATGAATACCTGTGAAGGGTACCTTTGACCTTTTTGAACCCCAGGGAACAGCACTATTTTTTGAGTGTGTGTTAATATCGATGCACTCGACCAAGAGGTTGCAAGTTCAAATCCCCAAAGCATTCATGTATACTCTATGTCAAGTGTTCTTGAGCACTGCTAGTTGTGACCTGGGAAATTCATGCATAGCAAATTCTCCAGTGTTAAATCAACACCGTGTTAAATGAACACTGAAAATGTTGGCCAGTGTTAAGTTAACACACTGCTTGGTGTAGAGCCTTATTTCCAAGAGTGCCTTGCTTATCAAGTGAATAGTAAAATTAACACCCATGAATGTATTTGCTAGTGACTGAGATATGGTTGTTGCATTCATCCAGATTCAGTCCTATGGACTTCACCCAGTGAGATCCTGAGCAAAAATGTTATCATTAAAATTCTGTTATTTAATGCAACTTGCTGTTTTTTTCTCATGGCAGATTTGATCAGATGAAAAACAAACTTTTAGCATCAACAATGCCAGTTACATTTCACTACACCCGCAATAACATCTGCTACATATGTGTATGTGACCAATAAAATTTGATTTGATAAATATGACAACATCCAGGTAGACAGCAGATCCATTGCTCAAACATGAGCTGTCAACAGAGATGTCAGAGAGTGAGTGAATATGTGGATTGAGCTGAGAGGGAAATAAAATATAAAAAACAATCCTCGGGAGAGAAAAAAAAAATCACTCCACACAGAAAATATAGAAAATAGCGATACATTTTATTGGGGCAGCAGGTAGCATAGTGGTTAGTAACTGAATGGTTGCTGGATTGAATCCCCGAGCTGATATAGTACAAATCTGTGGTTCTATCCCTGAACAAGCAGTTAACCCCCTGCTCCCCAGTAGGCCATCATTGTAATTAAGAATTTGTTCTTAAAACCTCTCTGGGATATGTGGGACGTCCCACTTGGCCAAAAGCCAGAGAAAATGCAGAGCGCCAAATTCAAATAAATTCCTATAAAAATCAAACTTTCATGAAATCACACATGTAAGATACCAAATTAAAGCTACACGTGTTGTGAATCCAGCCAACGTGTCAGATTTCAAAAAGGCTTTTCGGCGGAAGCAAAGGATGCTATTATCTGAGTATAGCACATCCATAAACAAAAGAGAGAAAACATTTCAATCCTAGCAGGTGCGACACAAAATGCAGAAATAAAAATATAAATCATGCCTTACCTTTGACGACCTTCTTTTGTTGGCACTCCAATATGTCCCATAAACATCACAAATGGTCCTTTTGTTCGATTAATTCCTTCGATATATATCCAAAATGTCCATTTATTTGGCGCGTTTGATCCAGATAAACACTGGTTCCAGCATGCAACAAAATATCTCGAACGTTACCTGTAAACTTTGCCAAAACATTTCAAACTACTTTTGTAATACAACTTTAGGTATTTTGTAAAGTAAATAATCAATCAAATTTAAGACGGGATGATCTGTGTTCAATACAGGAAGAAAACAATCTCAAGCATGCTTTCTGGTCATGCACCTCCATCAAACAGTACACATGAAGTGACTCTTGTTCAAGATGGCCGTACTTCTTCATTACACAAAGGAATAACCTCAACCAATTTCTAAAGACTGGTGTCATCCAGTGGAAGCGGTAGGAACTGGAAGCAAGTCCCTTAGAAATCTGGATTCCCAATGAAAACCCATTGAAAAGAGGGTGACCTCAAAAAAAAAATCTGAATGGTTTGTCCTTGGAGTTTCGCCTGCTAAATAAGTTCTGTTATACTCACAGACATGATTCAAACAGTTATAGAAACGTCAGAGTGTTTTCTATCTACTAATAATATGCATATCTTGGCTTCTGGGGATGAGTAGCAGGCAGTTGAATTTGGGCATGCTTTTCATTTCAAATTCCAAATGCTGCCCCCTATCCTAGAGAAGTTTTTAACTGACTTGCCTAGTCACATTTAAATATATATATTTTTTTCAGATTGTCTGTGGTCTGCTAAACATAAAGTTGAAAAGAAAGTAATCGGTTAAGCACTTGAAAGAGAGATACATGGAAAGCTTTTAAAATATTTTTCAAGGCACCAGAATCTTCTTAATTTTTGATGCAGTTTTATGTGGAAGAGGGAAACACCAAAGTCCAATAACTGTCACGCGAACAATAAATCAAACTGACATCGATCTTAAAAGGTAGGGCCATGATAACCGTACAAGCTGATTTTGAGGAGCCTTGGAAGTTAAATGTTTTTTCCCCTTTCCATGCTGGTGTGATTTGCATGCAGTACTTTTTTTATACCTTTATTTAACTAGGCAAGTCAGTTAAGAACAGATTCTTATTTTCAATCATGGCCTAGGAACAGTGGGTTAACTGCCTATTCTTGGTTTGAAACCCCATGTATTAAAACTGATCACTTAATGTATATAACCAAGTCTGGAGAGATTCCTGGAGCAACCAAGTTCGTATTTGGTTGTTCCAGGAATGATTGACTTTTGTTTATTTCTGACCTGGACTTAATCAACCCACCCTGAGATGCTGTACTTTACTTTGACTCTTCTTTCTGGAGGAGAAAAGAAGACTTTGACTAAACATGGTCTCTTCTGTGACCCATGAAAGAGGGTTAAAAAGTTTCTGTGGGCTCAGTGGGTCACAACAAAAACGTTGGGCTTCCATAAATTGATGGAGTCAGAGGAAGGAGAGAAGAAGGGTAGAGAAGAGGAAGAAAACAAGAGGAGGGGAAAAAAGAGAAGAGAGGTGTTGAACAGGCTGAGAACCTCTGAGAATTATTAGCTGTGTGAGTAGGTAAAGTTATGGAGATTGTGCTCCCGTTAGAGAGACATGGGAGAGAGACTCTTTCTCAGTTCACGGTTCTTTAATCTTGATTGCGGGTTAACATGAAGTTCAGTTTTCTGTGATCATTTAGCTGTGATTTTCGAAAAAAGTTATAAATTATCCATAGGAATGTCTGGTCTGAACGTTCAACAATGAAATAGAAAAAGATCAATACTATGGCTTGACATGATATAAGGCTAATATTAATTAGCTATAACAAACAACAGCGCTGAGCATTTCCCATCTGAAATGACAATACAATGACTCAAAACGAGGTACAAATGGCTAACAACACTTAGCCAGCTAGCCAGCCAATATAACAGGCAAAATGTGGCTAACAGTAGTTACTTAGCTAGCATAAAAACAAGTGCATAAGTTCTACTATAATAACGGAACATGACAAAAACATAAGGAAACAAATACTGTACTCACAGTTCTTGCATTCACAAACAGTGAATGATTAAACAGTAGGAAATAAATGTTTGAAACCTGAGATTTAGCCACAGTCGCAGGTGGCGAGCTGAACTTGGGAATGCATGAACACTCTGCGAGCTCGTGCAAGCTGTGACATCGTCAGGCACTCTTAAAGGGACAGGCTTTCTTACACAGCCGCCTGAAGACATTCTAAACAAGGAGAAAGTTTGTTCTAGGTGGCAGGATCACCTGCGTCTTCATCGTGGAAACTTGGGAGGTGCGCGTACTGACCGAATCTAAGTCTGACCTTTGACCTGTATGGCAGCGGTCTTGATGCGTCCATCAGCGAACGCATGTCCTCAGAAGGTCGGTTTCTTCAGTTCGCTGTTGCCAGAATCCGGTTCAGCAGAAATCATTTTAGGCCACTGATCTTTTTATTTTTGCTCGAACTCCACATTTCTCAATAGCTCAAGAGAAGGCGAGACACTAATAGGAAGGGACCAGCCAAGTCTTCTAAGGACGGAGATTGGTCCACCTGACTGGCCTTTACATAGTGGCTGTAGGGGTATCATGAGGTGAGGCATGTGAGAGTGTCATTCTAGTTTATAGAATTGGTTGTGTTTTTCTATTGCATGTCATGTATGTCTATGGCTAGTGATGATGTCTTAGAAAAGACTCATGTCTTTTCCCTGTGACAATTGAGTATGGTCACTTTAGTCAGTAGTTCTTGATTCTTTCATCGGGGATCCCCAGCCATTGCATAGGAGTCACACCTGATTGTGACAACTGAATACAATTTTTATAAACACAATAATAAAACATATGGAATTTGAACAATATAATATGGCTATTAAACCAAATAAAAATTAGTGTATGGTTCTTCAAATAACCTTTGAGATTGAGAAAGGTTCTTTATAGAACCATTCTCTATAAAGGTTCTATAAAGAACCATAAAAAGTGTTATATATAGCTCCGAAAGGGGTTGTGACCATAGCGGAACCCTTTTCTATTGCTACATTGCATTCAGAAAGTTTTCAGACCCTTTCCTTTTTCTAAGTGTTGTTACGTTACAGCCTTATTCTAAATTTGATTCAATTAAAAATGTTCCTCATCAATCTATACACAATACCCCATAATGACAACGCAAAAACAGGTTTTTAGACATTTTTGGAAATCTATTACAAATAAAAAAACAGAAATACCTTATTTACATAAGTATTCAGACCCTTTGCTATGAGACTATAAATTGAGCTCAGGTGCATCCTGTTTCAATTTATTATCCTTGAGATGTTTCAACAACTTGATTGGAGTCCACCTGTGGTAAATTCAATTAATTGGACATGATTTGGAAAGGCACACACCTGTCTATATAAGTTCCCACAGTTGACAGTGCATGTCAGAGCAAAAAATAATAATAATAAATTGATGATGGAATTTAAAAAAAAATCATTTTAGAATAAGGTTGTAATGTAACAACATGTGGAAAAAGTCAAGGGGTCTGAATACTTACCGAATGCAGTGTATGTAGAACCTTTTTTAATGGTTCGTAATAGAACCTTAGGAAAGGGATATAGCACCACACAGGTTACATTTAGACCCTTATGAGCGTGGTTCTTTATAGGACCTTCAAAAAAGGTTCCCCTATGGGTAAAAGCAAAATAACTCTTAATTGGCACCATATAGAACCCTTTGATTTTACTGTGTAGTGAGGTTCAGGTGTTGCACAGCTTGTGGGACGATGCTCTGGAAATGCAATGCCCCCTTGATGTTAAAGGCTCCTTTGCAATACATTTTTCTAACAGTCCTGCCAGAGTCAGTTGAAGAACAGGAAGATACCAAACCACAGAAGAAGATGAATATGTGTTTTTGGTGATGCCTTTATGGGATAGCTAGCAACTTGAAAACAAAATATACACAAGCAGTTAGGAAAGCCAAGGCTAGCTTTTTCAAACATAAATTTGCATTCTGTAGCACAAACTCCAAAAGGTTCTGGGACACTGTAAAGTCCATGGAGAATAAGAGCACCTCCTCCCAGCTGCCCACTGCACTGAGGCTAGGAAACACTGTCACCACCGATAAATCTACGATTATCGAGAATTTCAAGAAGCATTTTTCTACGGTTGGCCATGCTTTCCACCTGGCTACCCCTACCTCGGTCAACAGCTCTGCACCCACCACAGCAAAATCTAGACCCCTACAAATCAGCTGGGCTAGACAATCTGGAACCTCTCCTTCTAAAATTATCCGCCGCAATTGTTGCAGCCCCTATTACTAGCTTGTTCAACCTCCTCTTTCTTATCATCTGAGAACAGTACAGATTGGAAAGCTGCCACGGTCATCCCCCTTTTCAGAGGGGGTGACAGACCTATATCCATCCTACCCTGCCTTTCTAAAGTCTTTGAAAGCCAAATTAACAAACAGATCACCGAGCATTTCGAATCCCATCTTACCTTCTCCGATATGCAATCTGGTTTCCGAGCTGGTCATGGGTGCACCTCAGCCACGCTCAAGGTCCTAAACGATATCATAACCGCCATCAATAAGAGACAATACTGTGCAGCCGTCTTCATCGACCTGGCCAAGGTTTTCGACCCCGTCAATCACCGCATTCTTATCGGCAGACTCAACAGCCTTGGTTTCTCAAATGACTGCCTCGCCTGGTTCACCAACTACTTCTCAGATAGAGTTCAGTGTGTCAAATCGGAGGGCCTGTTGTCCGGACCTCTGGCAGTCTCTATGGGGGTGCCACAGGGTTAAATTCTTGGGCAGATTATTTTCTCTGTATATATCAGTGATGTTGCTCTTGCTGCTGGTGATTCTCTAATCCACCTCTACGCAGATGACACCATTCTGTATACTTCTGGCCCTTCGTTGGACACTGTGTTAACAAACCTCCAGATGAGCTTCAATGCCATACAACACTCCTTCCGTGGCCTCCAACTGCTCTTAAATGCAAGCAAAACTAAATGCATTCTCTTCAACCGATCGCTGACCAGACCCACCCGCCCATCTAGCATCACTACCCTGGACAGTTCTGGCTTAGAATATGTGGACAACTACAAATACCTAGGTTTCTGGTTAGACTGTAAACTTTCCTTCCAGACTCACATTAAGCATCTCCAATCCAAAATAAAATCTCATTCACTCAGGGTTTCAAACATACCCTCGTAAAACTGACTATCCTTGACTTCGGCGATGTCCTTTACAAAGCCTCCAACACTCTACTCAGCAAATTGTATGTAGTCTATCACAGTGCCATCTGTTTTGTCACCAAAGCCCAATATACCACCCACCACTGCGACCTGTATGCTCTCGTTGGCTGGCCCTCGCTTCATATTCGTCGCCAAGCCCACTGGCTCCAGGTCATCTGTAAGTCTTTGCTAGGTAAAGCCCCGCCTTTCCCCCGCCTCTCAGCTCAATGGTAACCATAGCAGCACCCACCCGTAGCACACACTCCAGCAGGTATATTTCACTGGTCAACCCCAAAGCCAACTTCTCCTTTGGCTGCCTTTCCTTCCAGTTCTCTGCCATCAATGACTGGAACGAATTGCAAAAATCAAAGCTGGAGACTTATCTCCCTCACTAACTTTAAGCATCAGCTGTCAGAGCAGCTTACCGATCATTGCACCTGTACGTAGCCCATCTGTAAATAGCCCACCCAACTACCTCATCCCCATATTGTTTTTTGTTTTTTTTGCTCCTTTGCACCCCAGTATCTCTACTTGCACATTAATCTTCTGTAATTATTTCGCCACTATGGCCTATTTATTGCCTTACCTCCCTAATCTTACTACATTTGCACACACTGTATATAGACTTTTCTATTGTGTTATTGACTGTACATTTGTTTATCCCATGTGTAACTCTGTACTGTGTGTGTCGCACTGCTTTGCTCTATCTTGGCCAGGTCACAGTTGTAAATGAGAACTTGTTATCAACTGGCCTAACTGGTTAAATAAAGGTTAAATAAATAAATGAAATAAATAAAAATTACCCATTCCTATACGTGAGTACTATTGAAATAGTAATGTTAAGTAATACACATTGGTTCTTAAGCCAATTATATTATATGACTGTTGCCTCCCATTTAAGTTTGGTAATAATGTTTGTTTTTGATTATAATTATTAGGTGGAGGTTGCTAGCTATAATGGTATCTTCAACTTAGCCTATATTTTTAGCTAGCTTGCTAGCTGCTCTGCAGTGCTATAAAGTTAAAGAAGCAAGCCGAGGAAAAAGTAGCTAAACAAAACAAGTTTTATTATCAACTGAGACAACATATTTCAATGAAAAGGCAATATTTTGCAATCTCCCAAAATTAATGCGATCTCTGGTGATAGACAGGCTCTCCTCCATCTTGCGTTACCAACACTCCACTTGTCTATTCAGTAGTGGGGCAAGACTCCGTGAAGATGATGTACGACGTAATTAAATATGTCATGATATAAACGGGGCCATTAGCCTGGGACTTTCTGTACAACCATGCTGCCAGGTCAGGTAAGGTGTATGTTTAGTCCGTGCCTGTCTTGAGAATGAGGTGAGTAAAGCAATACTCTGTGATGTCATCCCAGTAGTCCTGAGAAGAGTAGAGAGTAGAGTAGAGAGTCCTCGGAGATTACAAGTGTAATAACCTAAAAGTCAAGTCTGAGTAAAGTATCCTTTTGGTTCTGTTGTGTTCTGTCTTTACATCTGCAACTTTCCAGTAGATGCAGATTAGATAGAGAGGAGTCCAACCAATAGAAGATAAGCATCAGCCCAGACATCACATGAGATTGTTATAGAATTGTCTCCCATGATCAACTCATCAGAATATTCATACTTCAAAGTTAGAACATTAGTGCTTTAATCATTGGTCTTGCTTAAACCAATGGGCATAACCTCACGGTTGCCAGGGAAACATCACCCAGATATTGAGCAAAGGTATGGCGAACCTAAACATGTCAGACAGTTTTAGACACGTGAAGCAACTGAGTGCATCAACAGTGCTGGCGGCCCATTGCTCCGGGTCTTTGGATGTCTGAAAGAGGAATTCACAGTTCAGAGCGCTCTCCCGGAGATGGAGCTGGAGAAATCTTTCATGCCCCGCACAATGAGGCCATTTCATAGTGGATCACGAGAGTCTCTTACTGGTGTTGATGGGAGTGGAAAGGCATTATGACAGGCCAATGAAGAATTTATTTGAAATGTCTCTGGGTGTTGAGAAGATTCACGAGCTCCCTGAAAAGCGACAAGGACAATGTTAGAGTACAGTGCACGAAGAAGAGAACTCTTCCATACAAAACCATCCTCCACATAGAACAAAGTGACTATGCAATTACATTTATACATAATCATCAGTTACTGCGGTGATCTATTATAGTCTAGTGGGGGGTGTCTATTACAGGTTGAAATTGGACATTTATTGAAGCGTGTATAATGACTTTAAAAAGGGTAATGCTACTAAATCAAGTGTATCTGATGTTTCTTTCATATAACTGTGTCCATTGTCCACCCTGGCGAGTTACAACAATGTCCTTAGTAGTTTGTGGTGAGTATTTGCAGAAATTGAAAAGAAAAAAACCCGGAAAGATAGAGGAGAACGCTAAACCAACACAACAAGAGAAAGAGCGTGTGAGTGTAGGAAAAAGGAGTGATGTGGCCTGACAGAAAAGCCCTTACTGAGTTTGCTTTTGACAGCCTGAACCATGGTGACACCAGCTCCCAGCGACAACAGAACGAGAGGAACCAAAGTCGCTCAGAAACAACTCTCAGCTAGCCTCCAAAGCTCATGGAGGATAAATTAAGTAAATGAGTAACTGTTTGGCTCACTGCTTTAAAATGGTCCGGAAATATCTAGAACACATATTCATAATATGTCAGAGAAAGCACGACTGCTTTGGGTCGACTAAAGTACTCTCAATAGTAACTGTTATGTTTGTTTTATTTACCGTGATACATATTTTTTGTCTTTGTAGGCCTACATCAGATAGCAACCTTTCTTTTTACTAAAAGGAAACCCTTTGATAATTGAAAGAGAATGCTTGAGTGTAATATGTGAACCAATCAATAACATTTTCCCTTCGCTTCTATGTCTACCCAATTGATTGTCTGATTTAGCCTGGCAACAGATCCATCCTACAGGGGACCATTGCCCTGTTTGTTGAGATAAGAAGAAAAGTATAGCAAACTCACACTGAGCGCTGTACTCTACATTGTAGAGAGTGGGTTTAAATATTAAACTAAATGTCCTTCAGTGCTCAAAACATAAAACAGTTTTCCCACTGTTCCCCGTCTCAGTATGTTGTTGAATATATTCATACAGTCTGACTGTCTGATAGAGACTGCATGCACTGATAGCAGGTGCATACAAAATCCAGAGTTTATAAATGATAGATTGAAGTAGGGGGGAATTGTTCAGGTTCCCAATCGCCCGACACGAGATGAATAGAAAACAGCTCTTACACTGATTACGCTTCTCATCTTTTGTACAGATATTGTAAGGACTGCAGTGACAGTCAAGGATGAAGCATCCAGGGACAGTCTATTCTTGAACTTTAATTAAATATTCATTGTGTTTGCAAGTTGGGTCATTTCAATTGTGTTCCTCCAGGCTTTTCCAGGCATTGTATTGCATGACTCACAATGGAAAGGCCAACAACAGTTCATTTGTTTTCAAACTCCTGAAGCACCAAAACTTACTCTGCCGTTGGTTGGGTTTGACCATTAAACATGGTTTCATTGGTGCTGGCTGACCCCTACCCTCTGCTTCAGGGTATGATGTTACCTTTAACAAATAGTCAGTTCATCACAAGAGCATTGCATTTCACATCAGCCAGTATATAATTGAGGAATGAATGGTTCTGGGCCTCAATACCATTCTGTAGGATGTGATAATCAAAAAGCCCTCTAACTGAATTGTATTGTGCTCTTGCACTCTCTTTCTCTCCTCTGCAGAATGTATAGTACCAATTGTTTTCTGTGAGAAATGGGTATGTTTGGAGCTCTCAAAAAACAAATGAAAACCAACTGGGGCAGCAGGTTTTAAGAGCGTTGGGCCAGTAACCGGAAGGTAACCAGAAGGTTGCTGTTTCGAATCCCCGAGCTAGGTGAAAAATCTGTCAAAGTACCCCTGAACAAGACACTTAACCTTAATTGTTCCAGGGTCACTGTCAATAATGGCTGATCGCTGGCTATGGCCCTACTCTCAGGGGGAGTGGGATATACATTTCCAAATGAAATGCGCAAAAAATAGGACTAATGTAAACACCCACCTAATTATTATAAACACTCTTATATATAAATGCACAAAACATCATCTGAATAATGAAATACTTAAAGATTTGTTAGACAGTGTATTTTTCCTCCACAGTGAACATGCTAATTAGTCCCGAGGAGAACCATTGAGCAGTTTGCAAATTTGCCCTGATTTTTAATCAGTCTAATTTCTCTCTCCAACACAAAGGCACATTTGCACAGCCATACACAGAAAAACAGTAAAATCCTCTGTTTGCATAATTTGTTCACTGTCTGTTCCTATGAGACTACGAAGTGTGTGTGTGTGTGTGTGTGTGTGTGTGTGTGTGTGTGTGTGTGTGTGTGTGTGTGTGTGTGTGTGTGTGTGTGTGTGTGTGTGTGTGTGTGTGTGTGTGTGTGTGTGTGTGTGTGTGTGTGTGTGTGTGTGTGTGTGTGTGTGCGTGTGTGCGTGCGTGCGTGCGTGCGTGCGTGCGTGCGTGCGTGAGCGGCATTCTGGGGTAGGGGTTGATAGTTCACCCCCCACCCGGATTGCTGCCCTCAGTGTGGCATGACCATGATCACTCTGACACTTGAACAGAAAAAAACACCTTCTGCCCGACTGTTTCCCCCATCCTGCTATGGAAATTAGATTTTCCATCTCACTTCATCTTCAGTGCTTAAATACCTCTTAGCAGTGAGGGGGATTGTCTGGGCTGTTAACAAATATCCTCCCTTATAACTATCCTGTTGTTCTCCAAGCTTAAGCAAATTTCATCTTCTGCTACCTTGGAAAACAGATTATCGGAATACAGTGCAAATTGCAATGTGCTGTGCAATAAATGTGACATTATCATATCTGAATCAGATTTACCTATGACTGAAATGAAGTCCGACTTGAATTTAGCTCAACAGCAACATGAACTATCTCCCTCACTTTCATTTCCTATTACTGCACTGACTTGGATTGGGACTCATTATGGCAATCTCAACTGCCAGAGAGGGAAAATGTGCCGTCTGTACAATATTCAACCTCCGTTTTGGAGGAGTGTGACTGAGGAAATAGTGTTAGTACTGTGACCAATTTGAAAAATCCCATTTCATTAAACCTCTATGTGAAATTAATTCTATACTTCAAAAAATCTATTAAACTCTGCTGCCCCTGACAGCAAACAAAGCAGACGTGGACATTTTTCACAGCTGAGTTGAAAAGAAAGATCATTTCTTAATCTGAAACAATTCATAAGTGAGGTTTTATAAAGCACCCATTGGCTGTGCTCTGCAGGACTGCAGAGCATATCTTAAAATGTACACTGACTCCCTCATTTATCTGCGCTCGTTCCATGAAAGCACTAAGACGAGCTTCATTTCTACCCGTTCATAATAGAGTTGGGATCTGATTAACCTCTCTGCTTGCCGGCACAATGACAGGTTACCTTGAGATTCAGCGCCGTAATGGAGTCCGCTATCACCAAGCACACTACAAACATTCCTCGCACCGCAGGACTCGACCAGATTGGAATCCGTTAACTCCTCTCTGCGCTGTGTGCACACTGGGGAGACTAACAATCCTGGGAGTTGCTGTTGCCCCTCAACGTTAATGGTCCAATGCAGCCATTTTTATCTCAATATCAAATAATTTATGAGTAACAATTAAAGGTCCAATGCAGCCATTTTTATCTCAATATCAAATTATTTCTGGGTAGCAATTAATAAATAAGTACCTTACTGTGATTGTTTCAATTAAAATGGTCCCAAAAAATATATAGCTTCTTAGCAATGAGCAGTTTCTCAAGCAATACTTTTTATAGGACTGTCTGGGAGTGGTTTATTGGCAGAGAGCTTTGGAACTCTCATTCTTATTTGTCTATTAACTAATTTACCGCCTGGTGTCACCAGGCAGGCCAAAACTCCATCCCACCAAAACAGGCAGACATTTCAGGCTGTCTTTTAAAACGTCTCTTATAGCAGAAGTGCATTACAGTCATTTTCACAATTTCACAGTATTAATCCAACCTCATGGTGTAGTAATATATATAAAACATAGAAAAATCTAGTTTGTGCCTGGACTGGGCCTTTCATCTATACTTTCTGCTGTATGAGACCATCTCTCTCTCTCTCTCTCTCTCTCTCTCTCTCTCTCTCTCTCTCTCTCTCTCTCTCTCTCTCTCTCTCTCTCTCTCTCTCTCTCTCTCTCTCTCTCTCTCTCTCTCTCTCTCTCTCTCTCTCTCTCTGCATTGCTTTCATTGCCATTTTCCTCCCTAATACACAGTAAGTGCATGTATGTATGTACGCATTGAGTCTTATAGAGGGGATTTAAGTGTGTGCACAGTAGCAGGTTGATATTTATTTATTTAAGTCTTATCCTGGAGGCAGAACTGAGCGATTTCCCCTTAGATGAAAATTCCCCTTAGATCAAAAAGTCAAAATTGGCAATATTGTAAAAATTCATGAAAACAAAAATGACCTTTTTGGTCTTAATTTGAGGTTAAGGGTTAAGCATTAGGGTTAGCAGTCAGTGTGGTTAAAGTTAGGGTTAAAGTTAGGGTTTTAATACTTTGTTGCTGTGCCAGCTAGTGACCACTCTCCAGAGCTGCCTCCAGAACAAGATTCATGACAGAAAATGCTAACCTCCTGCACAGTACCCAAACAAATTGCAATGGAAACATCTTTAGGCGGCTTATTTGGTCAGTAAAATAAATACATTCCAGGCAATTAACATTGTCATTATCAAGAATGATTCTGCAACATATACTGCAATATGTTTTCTCCGATGGGTCTATTTCTTGTGTCATACCTCTATTTTCATAAAATCTGAGTCCAACCTCTCCTTTCTCACAACAAGACTTCAAGCCCTTACAGTTTTTCTCAATCGCTAAAACACCATTTCTGAAACCTTGCTCCATTTCCTGAAAACATTAAACACAAAACCTCATCTTCAAGCACTATTTACATAAACTCTGACTCCTCTTGCAAAATGAAACATTCGCCTCAAAACAGTTTTACCTGTGTTCAAAATCAAACACTGCTCTCAAATCATAAACAAAGTGATCAAAATGATATACACTCTCAAGCAGTCAGTAAACAATACACCGAAAAATAGAAAACACATTATTCAAAACATACAATTCTCAGGGAGAAGTACATTTTTTAAATTTGTTTTTTTTATCATATTTTTCCGTCATTGTCCTGTGATGAACAAAAACATGTTCTATCATAGTAGCTCAAAATTGATCAGAAATTACTACTCTGCTTTGTTCTTTGCAATTTAGTTTTTTGTTCTTCCTCCTCCTTGTACCCCTATTTTTACAGTACTATACCCTGCATCTCACAAACTTGTCCTTTGTCTCTGTGATACTGTCATTCTTGTTCTTTGTTGATATGAACCTGCAACCAGTCAAAATCTATTGAGCTGTCAGTACTGTTAATAAATGGAAAGCACAATGTTCAGGGCCATACAATTCATCCATTGTACAGTATACAGCCTACAATGCACTGTACTACAGTATCCATTCTCAGACTTTCTCCTTCCCACCTTCAACAACCTGTTTGCTTTCTGAACTAGCTTATATTGGTTGTGTCGCATCATTTAAAACAGGTTAAATCAATTTTGAGTGGTTGTGTTCAATCAATGACATATGTTCTCTATTTGTATTTGATTGTTTCCACTTGTGTTTACCAGTATGGATGACATGTGCATTAGAGTGCAGAATGTGTTTTGAGAATGAGAATGTATTTAGAGTTTTGCTGAAAAGACTAAGTGAGATCTCCAAATTGTGTTTTACCATGTGAAATGGTTGAAGGAATTGACAACAGACTGCATAATAAGCTAAATGAGTCCAGGCAACTGAGAACTTTGTTCAGCCAATGGGTTTTAGTGTTTTAGCAATTGAGAAAAACTGTAATAACAATGTAGTATACATGTTTCCAGTGTGTAACTCTCATCTCAATGTTGCCATCTCCTGGCGTGACGCTAGGTTGTTTTTACAAATCCCAAGCCTTGTGCCAAATATGTCAAAGGGACTGATTACAGCCCTCAGTGGCCAGTTGGCCCAGGAGTCCACCCCCGGTGGCCAGTCCGACAGGGACTGTCAGGCCCAGGCAGACTCTGGATTGGTGAAGAGCCAGGGAGGGGGCTCAGAGCCAAGTCCTACCCAGCCAGAGTGTCATGTGGCCCTGCCAATGAGAGGCTATTCACCAGTATCAGATAACACTAAGCAGGAAATTGCTTCAAGTAGAGGCAACATTTTTAGGAAAGTAATATCTAACTATGGAATATATTCAGTGGGAAGGAGAAGAATTCCTGGTCCTTGAAAGATCCAAATTAGCATGCATACACACACACACACACACACACACACACACACACACACACACACACACACACACACACACACACACACACACACACACACACACACACACACACACACACACACACACACACACACACACACACACATACAGACACACAGTCCCACTCACATGCTATACTGAAACTCTTACGTTGAATAATACAAGCATCTCACACAGAATCAAATGTATTCACAGCCTGGACTGCCAAACAAATGGTGATTTACCCTGCCTGATATGGTAACTGACACGGAATATAAATGTTAAAAATAAACATTGTAGCTTCAGATACAACACATTGCAATATAGACATTTGGAATTTGACTAGGATTTATACAAGCTGACCATGCGAGTTTGGAAATGTGGAGAATCCAAATTAAAATGGAATTAGAATAGTCATCTGTCATGTAGAATATGTACTGAACAATGATCAAAATATATTCCACGGAATATCATTGAGAGTAAAAAAGAAACAAATATGTACTGTGTACCTCTGATTTCCCAAGGTTCTCAGCCATGTACCTTGAGGTGGTGAAATTCAATGTGAACCATGAAATGTAAAGTGGTGAACCTAATTGGATTGCAACATTCAGCACAGAGCTCTACCAACACGGAGTGAAAGGCAACACGGCTAGGGCCCCATGCGTCACACTCGCGACGTTTATCAAATAGACTTGACTGTTTATCACATGCTTTTGAGGTTCAGGGGCTCCAAACAAAATCCTATCTCTCGTTTTAATTAGCTTATGGTTGGTGTTACTATGATCTGCCAGGAGAAGATGTACTTTGAGACAGGTGCGTCACGCACTTGTTTATGATTCATTAGCCAGGCCGGATATTGATCAGAGGCTGCGTGATATTTATACTTTAGAAAGGGGGGCAGGGGGCGGGGGGTGGGTTGTGTGTGTGTGGGGGGGGTTACTGGGAGTATTTTCTCTCCCTCTAAGCATGTCATTGGACGTCATAAGCCAGAATGGCTATGCAGCAGCAGGGAGACATGTGGCCTGGAGATGGCGCTCTCTCCCCGGATTGTAAATACTGGCCTTAGGATTCTGACACCATTGCTCCTCTTGTGAATGCCCACAATTTAGAGTTTGTTTTTGTGGATTACTTGTACTACAATCATGTGTCTGGAAATAAACTAGTGATGGATAATACAATGTTATAATATTTGACAGTGATTACTTGCTCATCACAATTAAACAGCCATTATTGTGGATGTGTCTGAGTTGACGATTGAATCTGTGGTATGAATCAATGCCCTTTCAACAAAGAAGATTCACATTTCAGTCATCTGAATGAACATCATTTCCCAAAGCAACAAAATACTCAGAACTGGGTTAAATCTAATTATGACTAGAATCATTCTTTGAAGAAGAATGTACAAGTTTTACAATGGGATGAGGTCGAGAAGGGGGTGGAGTGGTATGTGTACAATAAATTCTGCCAAGTGTGATTTGTTCTAGAATTCTAATCTTTCTTTTGATCTGTCTTTGTTTTCAGAGGATTTGAACAACAAATTGTGTCTCTCTAAATGCATTAAAAGATGGAGCCTTCTGTGGCAAACATGAAGAAAATCCTAGAAACATGTTTGCATCCAAATTAATGTGTGGAATTTGTTTCAAACTACAATCCGTAGACATCCAATTACTGAGATATTGAGCCCTAATAGACTCGTTCATTTTTCACTAAATAATACAATAACTCCATACTTGTACGTTATGCATTTTATTACTATAATTGATCTTTGTTTTACAAATATAAACATTGTGTGCAAATAACAAAGTAGATTCTTCCATTCCAGCTAACTTACGTATTTACTGCGAGGAACCAAGCTACAGAGAAAATATGATGAGCTAAATCATTTGGCCAGTCCTAATGTGTTTGAGGGTGGCAGGGATGATATGTGTTTTGGGGCTATGTGGGCCCTGTCTCACGCCACAGGATGTGCTAAGGCCACAGGGACCACTAGCCAGTCTGATCTTCTGGCACCTCCACATCTGTTGCTCCCTCACACCCGCCCATTTGTCCCACTGTGAGGCTACAACACCCTGAGCTGGCTGAGGGATAAGCTTTATCTGGCTTTCAGACAGCCCAAATGGCTTACATTAAACATGGCATTTGCACATAACATTTGACCCCCCATTGCCCGAAGAGTGACATGCCTACCCCCCACTTAATATACCACTTGAGGTGACAAGTAAAATGAAGAAACTGATGAGATGGCTTGGCCTGTTTTAAGCCATTGGAATAATTTGAGATTAATGAATTAACTGACTGTATATAATATATTATATATCAACATAATCAGAATAATCAGTAATATAGAGTAATGTATGTTTGTTCCTATTTCAAATCGTACAAATTAATATTTTTTGTGTGATTTTTTAAATTTTATTTAAATAAACAGTCCCCACAGAATCGTATTTCATACAAATCAGCGAACTGAGAACATGTCATTTTGCATACTGTCATGTCAGTATAATGTGCATAATCTCAAATACAGACAAGCGTAATATAAAAACATTGTTTTATTAATTTTTAACCAAACCAAACCAGCACGGCAGGGAAACCTGAAAATGTTAAGCATGTCTCATTTTATATGATGTAGTAGTAGCTCTACATCACCTTGCCCTGGCAAGGACACCATTATAGCATGACACGTAGCTGACATGAATGCTATCCAAAAGGTTGTTCTTTATGCTCTGTTGTGGGACATTTGCTCCCAGTGACATATGCTACAGGACTAAAGTCTACAGTGTCACCAAAAGCCTGATCCTGTGCCACGCCATCTTGGCTGTTTGGACATTGCAAAACAAAAACATGTTACAAGGTGGAGGACGACAAGAGGTTTGCTCTTTGGGGCCCAAACTGTCCTCAAATGGTCCATATTAGTATCAGTATAAAAGGCATGTTATTAGAGAGAGTGTTCCTAAACAATCGCTACTATGATTATTGTGTTATGGCCTGCCAAGAAGAAGATTAACATTATTCTTACCTTTAATTAAAATCTCCCCAGTCTAGAGCATATGGCCTATCCCATTAATATGCTCTAATGCTCTTACTGTCACCACACAGGTCCTAATCAAGCTGTGATCTGCCTTAATCACCAGTCTTAAGTGGCAAACAAGTATCACTCCTAGGCTAGCTATGCATCATTAGTGATGAGACTATTGCACTTACGCCACGGTCTGGTGTCGTGCTACATTGGGTCACAATAACAATAACGCAGACTGAAAAAAACATGACCCTGCAGTATTTTCTTTATTACTATTCTCAGAGCGAATGATGTGTATTTTGAAAGAATTGCAAGGTAAAATAGGGTCTTTCAACAATGACTGATAGTATTATTCAGACACCAGTTTCCTTGTTAAGATTTTATAAGAAGAAACTAATTGTTCTCTGAGTGGTTTTGATGAAGCGTTAGGTTGATTGTAGAATTTTCTGTTTGCCACCCGAAATGTCACGTGTGCGTGACATGTTGATAAGATTAACTCCTAAGCTTATTACTGACAAACAACTAATTTGGCCTAATTGTTTAGTATTATCTATCAAACTGACTCACATTAGCCATGAAATCCTGGATTTCCACACCCTGCCAGCCTGGGGGCTAAAGAGAGTTCTGGGTAAAGGGCTCCTAGTCTCCCCAGTCTGCCTGGAGAGCCACCATCTGCAATCTGTTCCAATGCTCCTGAATCTCAAATATGTTTACTGAACATGTTTTCTTTGACTATCATTAATAATTCAGGACTTTAATTATTAATGAAAAGACATGCTTTAATTTACACTGTACACTCAATTAATACTGTAGAACTATGATATAACTTGCAATTGCACATTGCACAAGTAAACATAAATTGGGACCACTTTATCATATAATTTATACATTTCTTCACATGTTCATCAAAATATCTCCTGTCCTATTCATGAAATAGCTTCAGTGGTAGTGCGAGAACAATTCCCTTGAATCTGTTACATTCGATATGTTCAATTAGCAAGTTAATACAGCCTTTTTGTTATTGCGTTCCTCTCCTCTCTGTTACTATGTGTGAACCCTCAGTAGTTTGACTACAGCGCAATACTACAACATCACTAATCACAGATAAGACTGTGCATTAACTTTTCTCAGAAGCTTACTGACAATCTTTCAGGGTATTATTTGATAATGGAGAATCAGGCACTGGGCTTAGTAGCTCCAGTTCAGTCCCATGTGATGGTTTGATGCCAGTATAAATACAACAGAGCATGTACCTCTTACGAGGAGATGCTGTTGGACTAAGACTGTGTGTTTAATGTAAGTAATAGATCAATATATATAATGGAAATCTTTGCACAAGGCAGGTTATAATATTGATTGATCATTTTTATGAACTTGTTGAGGTAAGCGTGTTAAGACATCGGCATGCTTCCCATCCGAAACAGTTTGTGCATATATTATGATGACATTTTGTGACGTTTTAGTTAGTTTTGGTCTTTGGCAAGGTTTTTTCCAGCAGTTAGGTACACACAACCTTTTTTCTCGAGGCAAGCCGAAGTTCTGTAGCCGAAGTCTACACCACCTCGTCGGTGATTGGTCAACAGTAGGGTTTCTTCAATGAAATGTGTGTTGTCATTCAACGAGAGATGACTCGTTTTCACCCACATTTTTGTACTTGTGAAATACTGCCCCAAACATGTTAGTTAGATGTCAAATTTAGCCACTAAGATCTTCTCGACAAAAACGTCAAAATGAATGACAGATTTCTTGAGTTAATCTTAGATTAATTATGGCTATTTTGAGGAAGTGGACATTGCTTGGATTGTTTTGCCAACTATTTGCTATGAGAGTGAACTGCCCCAATGAAATCGCAGGATTTCATAGCATAAATTATAACAGCACAAAGTAAATGGACCGTCCTGGTGCGCTCAACTGTGCATCCAGTCAGAACTTCGGAATCTGCTCTAGTCTCCCTCCCAATAAATCTTTCACGCCAGACGGCTTATTTCCGCATGTGAGACAAGATCTGCTCTATCAGGTACAGATGGCGCTAAAGCAAAAAGCTAATTCTAATGAACTTGTAAATAAATCATCATAATAGTCACGGGAGCCTGGGACCTGATAAGCCGGACATCTACAAGCAACAAGAGTTGAAAGACAGAGGGATAGCTAGGACCACTAGCTAGGACCTTCTCATCGTGGATCTGGTGGGACAAAAATGTATGACGGTGGCTGGCAAATTTGATTATATCCCCCTATGCTGTTCATCAGGTTAAACTGTGGGTGACAGGATTACATATTGTTTGGACTAAAATAGCATAAAACCAGGTGTATCACAAAGCATGATCAAATTAATTAGCC